>NW_025367781.1:0-8674 GCF_016433145.1 Gracilinanus agilis | reverse complement strand
CTCCCTCAGAGGGCTATGAACTATGAGAGTATGACAAGGAAATTTCTTGCTCAGGCTTCTTGTACCCATTGTGATAAGAAAAACATCACCCGAATCTCTATCTCTATCTTGAAATTC
Organism: Gracilinanus agilis; assembly: GCF_016433145.1. NCBI lineage: Eukaryota > Metazoa > Chordata > Mammalia > Didelphimorphia > Didelphidae > Gracilinanus > Gracilinanus agilis. The sequence continues at coordinate 8,557 of NW_025367781.1, read as the reverse complement.
TAGACCAGTTGCTAGAAGCTAGTTCATATAACCATAGAAAATTTGCAAAAACCAAGGCCAGAAAAAATCATAGATTTATTTTTTACCAGCTAGTTCCCTGAATTTCTTTATGCAGACATCCTTATCTTCTCCTTCTCTTACTTTTTCCCACACATGTGCACCATTATCTCCTCCTCCTGGCTTCTGTAAAATTCCATCATTCTCATAATGCTGTGTATTACTGATAATAGTGCTCTGGGGTCACTCAGTAATTGGCAAGTTTTCATTTGAGCATGAACTTTGAAAAGAATAAAACTGAAGTTACTATCTTTGCATCATTGATTTGATGATCGAAAACATTATCTAATAAACAGAACCTCAGGTAATTTTTATCTCAAGTGTAGCAACTATTTTTGCCTTTCTTTTTGTCCCTCTACTTATCTCAATGCCTGAAATAGAGGAAGCACTTAATAATAAATGTTTGTTTTTGATTTTGTTCTTTATTTCAAAATAAATCCAGTTAACCCACCTCTTTTTGTTACAAAATTTTTCCTTCTTCTCTGTCATGCCCTCTATGACAGACAGCTGGCAACCACAGACCTAATTCATGAAACTCTCTTGAATATCCAAACAGAAGAGGTCTTAGAGTTCATCTTGTCCCATGTTTTCATTTGATAGATGGGCAAACTGAAGCTCATAGAGGTGAAGTGACTTTCCTTAAGTGTACACAATTAAATAAAACCAAAACTGGAACCTCACTGATTCCAACTGCAAGATGGAGCAGAAAATGAAACAAAATTTGTATCTTACTGTTTTCTTTGAAGGTATAAGAAAGATCCAATTGATGATACACATAGGCTTGTAAAGAAAGTATTTGGTCAACTATATGGTTAATATGCATATCTCAAGAAATCATTATTACTGATGTTATTGGGATTATAATATCCTCTAAGTCTACCACTTTGTTTTCCATCCTGGATATGCTTCCTTGCAGAACTCATATAAGGAGTAGTAGTTTCTTTGATCTGTTTAGTTCAAAAACCTTTAGGACCTTTTTCAGTTCCTCCTTAGAGCTCCTCATGCTGAGGTCATTATCAGGATGCTGCATTTTGGTGGAGGAAGGAATAAACCATTTATTCCCAGATGGTGAAGATAGGAAATGTTTAAGAAAAGGTCTGAAATCTAAGAACCAAATAATCAGTGCCCATTAAAGAAGAAAATTTGAGGACAAAAAGTCAAGAAAGAAAAGTAACACCAGTCCTGTTGAAAGAAGTGCTTTGAATTTAGAGGTGCTCTGAGATTACATTGCAAGGGAAGATTTGAATTTGCAACAACAGTAGAATTAATCTTTATGTTCTCCTTAATGATGCAGGATGGGCTAAGTGGGATTCAATGCAAATATAGCACAGAGATAATTGAGCTCTACAAATTGAGTTCAACCTCTGCAGTTTGCTTTTGCTTTAGGTTAAAAATTTCTTGTACTATAGGAAAAAAAGAGGAAAGTTTAAGATGTTAAGATGTAGCAAGAGATTTGATGACTAGCTTTGAAGTATTTCTGCCTGGCAATAGAAGATGAGTCGGAAACTGGAATACTTGTATTTTTAGGTAGACTAAGCAGAAAAAGTCATTATTAATTCATGCTGTCTCTTTGGTAAGTCAGCATCATGGACTGCTCTTCTACAGGACAAAGCATAGTTGCAAAATCCTGGGCTGACTTCTATTCGAAAGAATACCTGTTGTACTTAAGTTTAAACCATCATGACAGGACGCTAGATGATAAAACAATGTCACATTAGCTAGGAAGTAATAAGCCAACTAGAAAGTATATATATATATATATATATATACACATATATATATATATATATTCAATTTAATCCACTTTCTACAATACAACCAGCAAACATTCATCATTTCCTATGTACCAAGGACAAAGTAGACGTGAAATAGGGTCCCTGCCCTCAAAGGGAAGATCTGTAGTTGAGAGTAATAATCAATAGTAAGACATAATAAAGAGATAGTACATTATGCTTACATTACATAAAAAAATGAATGCTTGCTGCAGTGTTAACTGATTGATCCATTATTAACAAAAACTTTTTCAAAGAAGAGTGATCCAAAATAAAATTCTTTTTTGTCCTTTTTTTTAAATTCAGTCCTCTGTGGAGCTTCTGTTTAGGAAGACTCTCTAATGATGCAAATATGAACGTCATCTCAAACTCAGAATTTTAAAGAATAACCTATGGCACTGAAAGGTACTCAACTATAGGTCATAGCTCAGACCACCAGAAATGAGAGGGATATCAACTAGTCCAAACTTCTTATTTTGTAGAATTAATTAACTACCAAATATTCAAATTTTGTTATTTCTGCTTTCTGGATATTTCCCAATAAATTTTTCTATTTATTCATAGAGTTAGCACCCTAATTCAGAGTCCTATTGCCCTTCTATTTTTGCAATACCCTCTTTTAAAAATTATTCATTTATCTTGCAATTGTCTCTTAATTGGTCCCTCTGCCTTAACTCTCTTCCCACTTCCAACTACTCTCTACCCAGCTGCCAAAGTTTTTTAATAATCATAAATCTAACTTGTCACTCCTCTACTCAAATTCCCTGCCGACTCTATATTCAAATATAAACTCATCTGCTTGGCTTTTATAGTTCTGCCCAATATAGCTATAATCAGTCTTATCCCCTAGTTTAGATTAAAGTCTTGGGGATAATGAATTGGTCTTATGGTAGGTAGTATTTTGCAATAGATGGAGCAAGCACGTGATTTGTAATCAAGTGATATGGGCTTGAATGTTGTCTTTGCCAGTATAGCTTTTATGAAACTGCTTTAGTAACTTGACCTCATTAGAACAATTTCCTCATTGTATAAGAAAAGCCTTGAACTCCATTACATTTGTTATCTTTTCCAGTTTTAAATCTATTATCCAATGATTGTTCATCTTTGAGTTACCTAATGCTTATTAAATAATTGTAGGCCTCTTGATCCCAAATGCAAATCAAAACTGAGTCCCTAAATGGTACAGATTCCTTCCTTCCACAACATGACCTACAACTTATTGGAATGATTATTTTTAGATTTAACTTGGGAATTTATTGATTTTTCATTTTAATCTGTATAACAGTCTCTGAATAACATTATCAACTTGCCCAGCACTATCAAAGCATGGAGAATATGATGGCATACTACAATGTGTATCAAATGATGAGCAGATTAATTTTAAAAAATTTAGTAAGACCTCCATGAAATTATGAAAAGTGAAATGACTAGAACCAAGAAAATATTTTATACAGCTACTGAATTAATGTTTGAAAAATAATTTGTGAACACTCACCTCCAGAGAAAGAACTAATAAAAAAATGAAAAACTTAGTTTATTTATACATTTTTTTTTTGGTGAGCTGATGCCTTCTGTAGTGCAGAGAGGGGAGGGAAAAAGGGAAATATTTGAGAATTTTAATGTATCTAACAACAAACAACATTTTTAACAAGGAAAAAGAAAGACAAGAGAAAATTTAGAATTGCAAAAAATGCTGCTACCAGCTGAATCACAAATCATATCTGTAAATCGTTCCTTTTAATAGAAATATTGGTCAAAGGTTGAAGCCTCTTTTGAGGGAATGAATCTTTAGCTATAGTAAAATTAATCAAGACTGTGCACAAAATCATAGATTTAGAGCTGGAAGTGACCACAGAGGTCATCTAATCTAATCTTATTTTGGAGATAAAAGAAACTGAATCTCAAAGAGCTTAAGTACTTTTCTGAAGTCAGTTGATAAATGTCAGATATAGTGATTTGAACCTCATTCTTGTGACTCCAGAGTCAGTGTTCTTTTTACTATATCATAGTGAATCCTGTTGTATAGCTTTAAGTCTTGATATAATGTGCCACATAAAACTATTTGCTAAAATGGGTATGTAAATACTTCGTGGATATGCCATGGAAAATCCTATCTTGACCATTATTATTATTATTATTTTTAAACTCTTACCTTCTGTCTTGGAGTCAATATTGTGTATTGGTTCCAAGGCAGAGGAGTGGTAAGGGCTAGGCAATGGGGGTTAATTGAATTGTCCAGGGTCACACAGATAAGAAATGTCTGAGGGGCAGCTGGGTAGCTCAGTGGAGTTAGAGTCAGGCCTAGAGACAGGAGGTCCTAGGTTCAAACCCGGCCTCAGCCACTTCCCAGCTGTGTGACCCTGGGCAAGTCACTTGACCCCCATTGCCCACCCTTACCACTCTTCCACCTATGAGACAATACACCAAAGTACAACGGTTAAAAAAAATGTCTGAGGCCAGATTTGAACCTAGGACCTCTTGTCTCTAGGTTTGGCTCTCAATCCACTGAGATACCCAGCTGTGGGATAATTCATTATGAATAAATATAAAATTCTATTAAAATAAAATATTCCAATTTTTAGTATATTAATATTAGTTTTTTATATTGGGTTATGAATTTAAAAAATTTTTTAAATGCATTATATCATGCCTGAGTCATTAACTTTGCTTTCTGACATAAGAAGGCATAATGACATTATTCTCCATTTCCCACGTATATTATTCAAATCTAAGAATCTTCATCAAAGTCCCATAAAGCTGTTTCCCAACTGGTAATATTTTCATGTTTCAACCTTCTGAAAAATTAGTCTAGTCCTTTTCATTTGAGAACATTTATTCCAGAGCATATTCTATCAGATTAGATCGTGCTTATGAATAAATAAGTTTGGGTTATTTGTGCATTCTGTAGATCACCAATTAATTTTATTCCTGTAAAAAAGGCCATACCCTACAAGATGAGAACCAAGACTTCCCACTTCTGTGAAGGCATAATGAGGAAATGCTGCAGTCATCAATGCAGTTATTGTTGGGAAGCAACATTTTAAAACATTATCCATTTTAAATTTGAGATTCCTCATTATTTCTAGATCATGACTTTAAAAAGAAAAGTAATGTAGCTTTTTTGTACATCTATAATATGACATGTTATCATTGAACCATGAAAATGTAGTCTGAAAGTATTTTTTTGAGTAAAGAAGGGTTTCTACACTGGCAAAATGAAATAAATCACCTTGTAAACTACTCCAAAATTAAATGATTTCCAGGCAGTCATGTATTTAAAAGAATGGAAAATAAACAATAGGCAAAATTTGTTCTCAGCAGAATGCTGATGGAAATGAATAGAGATCATTTGTGAACATTATCACAAATTTGGCAATTGGTTTGGCTTCTAGAAGTTACACCCCTTAAATATGACTAATTAAGTCTGGCTAGCCATTTGTGAAATAGCAGTGAAGAATTGGGGAAGATACTGATTTATTATTAGTTATAGGGAAAAATCATGAAATAATGGATGTGTCCTTGTTGCTTCTACTTTTCATTTTCTTCAATCTCTCCACCCTCCCCACAATACTTTTTATAGTGTAGAATTTAGATATCAAAGCCCTTCCATCAGGTGCTGTTGGTATTTGCTGTCAATAAGTGATTTTATATCAATGGTTTCAATCTCAATGTGAATGGAAGTATCATTTCTTATTCATTATCTCCTCCAGGGGCATTTTCATTTTAAGTTTCATGACCAATCATGTATGATTGTTTTAAGCCATGATGAACTTGTATAGGCAAGCAATGAAGTAATTGGAGTTCAGACATTCTAACTAAGAATGATATTCCAATACAAAAAGGATGAAAAATTTAAACCATGAGCATGGATAAATACAGAATATAAATTCCCTTGATCTTCCCATTATCCTTCAAAGACACTCTTGATGACCATTGGTGAAGGCAACCACATTGATAGACAAGTCCTTGGTTCAAAGAGATGGCCAACTGTTATTCCAGAAGACTGGTGCTGAAAAATTCTATCCACTCCCTAATAGAAAAGTAATGGACTAAAAATGTCAAATAAGATATAAAATTTTCAATGTGGAGATTTCATTAGATTGACTATACATATTGGAATAGGATTTTGTTTTTTTTTATTTTTTCCAGCATGAGGAAAGGAGAGAAAGTAGGCAAGAGAGAAAAGAAATGCTCATTAACTAAAAAAAAGGTTAAAAGTAATTTACAGGATTTTTCATGTATGAGAAAGTGATGAACACCACATACCATGGTCCTCATATACTCATTAGGAGGCCTCTTTTTCTCAAAGGGTCACTTACACAAGACCCATGCCTCTATTTTAGATCATCTTTTGGGGGTGAGTTGCATGTAGATTTGTACGGCTTTTGCTATATCTGTTTTTGCTGTATCTGTTGTCTAATAATGTTATGGGACCTAACATGGTAGAGAAACTGTTGGGTTTATAATCAGGAAGAATAAGAATCATATGATTCTCTTTACTTTGTGACTTTGGCCTAATTAAAATTCATATTAAATACATACATAACTTCTTAGATACAAGTATTACATATGTAAGTAGATAATTACATATCTTAAATACATATATAACTTAATACATACATTTTTGAACTTATCTTCTAATCAAAATCATAGTTGGCTGAGATAATTCCCACAGAGTGGAGTTCCCCAAACTCAGCAAATCAGACATCCTTCAAATGCATTTGTTTGATAAAAAAAAATTCAGGCACTAGGAAGTAGGTAGGAAAGATATTAATGCTTATTCCTAAGGTACTGTCTCCACGATTTTCAGGTATTGTTGAAGGCATTTGGAATAGGAATATGAGCTGTCAGCATTGTTTAGTGTTATCCTTCAGTGCCAGTGGCCTCATGTTCAACATCCACAGACCCTTTGAGGTCCCTACCTTATAACTGGGTTCCAGCTGAGTTTTAACTCAGGTGTTCATTTCCACTATCAAAACACTGAAATATTTGTCTGTGACAACAACCATATGTCCAGTAGTCTTGTATCTGTCACTGTGAGGGTTTGTAGGACATGACAGGTGGTGTACCTGCATATGGGTTGCTCTGGCATGATAATTCATAATGACTTTCAGAGGGAGAGGGAGAAATTTACATATCAAAGGGCAAATACATCCATCCTATGTCAGCAATATGAAATAAGAGACATACAATATAAAATTCCATTTTTTACCAAGTCTGTGTTTTCTTGGCATAGAAAACTCCCAATGAGTAAATCTTTTTGGCTAAAGCAAATTGTTAACTCCTTTATAGATTATTGTCTTAGAAAGCTATATATTTCCTATTAAATATTATAATTAGCATTTAAGGAAGGAATGATATATGCATATACATTTTGTTATGAAATAGTATATGTGTTATAGAAAAGTAAGGGAATATGATGATGTTGGTATAAATAGGGGAATATAGGAAGGTAAGGGATGAATGGGGAATGTAGGAAGGGCAGCTCAAACAGATTAATCACAGAGGCTAGAGACAGAGGGTACTAGGAGGAATCAGGCTGGGTCTTTCAGGCAGGCAGGCTATCTCTATGATACAAGAAGAACAGAGTCAGCCAGAAATGATATGGGTCTAGCTGAAGGGTTTTCAATGTTATTTTCTAAGGTCCCTTGAGGGAGAAGTCAAAAGGCTCATGCCTGCCAGTGAAACTGAAATCTACAGGAAGTCTTGGCTGGATACTTCCTGTCCAAGATGGATGCCTAGGTTTGCCCTCAAGAAATAAAAGTAAAGTGATTCCTTACCTCTTCAGCCTTTGCCCTAGTATTCAGTACAATAATTCACCAGAGGCTTTTGTGTAGATATCAAAGGGGATTTATTGATGCCAGGGGTAAGCAGAGGGAAAGGGGTTTGAGGTTTGGTAATTGCTACTAGGAGAAGCTAATGCTGGGAGAGAGTCACAGAGGAGGGAGTCAGACTGAGGGGGGCTGGCTCCCTCAGTCAGGTATAGTTTCACTGCCCTGAGGTAGTGAGGATTTATCAGATCACTAGATTAGGGGGTGTCTTGATTTAGATTGTCCTTCTTGCTTAAAGAAGCTAAATCCCATGATTTCCACCCACCAGACCACCCTTCTTCCCAGGGCCCAATGGGGAAATCCAGGGAAATAGCAGGATGTAAAAGGAGAGGTCAGGGAGAGGTCCAGAGAAATAAGGCAAGGTCCAAAATGCACCAAAGGCAAAAGGCCCTTCAGTTGGTACTGCAGGGATATTTATAGACCAGCTCTAACGGTTTTCCCATGAGCCCAGCCCCCTGGCTGGTTCAACATTCTAAACCTTTTCCAACTGTCAGGGCTGCTACAGTTGGTTTGCAAAAGCAAGAGCTTTTGCTGCAACCCTGAATTACAATTTACATCCATATATTTATGCATACTTATATACATATACATGTAATTTTTTGTTGTTCAGTCATTCACTGATGTTTTACTCTTTGTGACTGCATGGATGATAGCTATCCCTGTAGTTTTCTTGGCAAGGAGAGGTTGGTTGTTTCCTAATCTAATGGATTCTTTTGTCAGGCAATCAGAGGTTAAGTGACTTGCTCTGGGTCACACAGCTAGAAAGTATCTGAGGCTGCATTTGAACTCAGGTCTTTCTGACTTCAGGGCTAACAGTCTATCCAAGGAGCCACAGCTGAATACAAACATAAATTCATACTTTCTCTCTCTCTCTCTCTCTCTCTCTCTCTCTCTCTC
>NW_025367780.1:0-7313 GCF_016433145.1 Gracilinanus agilis | reverse complement strand
ATTATATATTCTGTTTAATAATTTTATTTTTATATATAATAATTAATAATAGAATAACATAATGTAAAATATACATTATATTGTGTATTAAAATAATAAAATAATAATTAAAAATAAAATTTAAAAAGAGCATCTAGGGAACAAATTGGAAGAATGGCAATTAGGCAGCTCCCCATTGCCCTTGGGTATTACATTATAACACTTGGGAGAGTATAGTATTATTTTTTGACTCACAGGCAGACAACCTCATTGAAAGAACCCAAGCATTAATCGGATAGATCTTTATTTTAGGGAGAAGCTTGAAGTCACTGAAAGAACCATATCATAGTATTGATGGAAGAGGGTAATAGCTGGTCCATTCAATGGCATGGCAGAATCTGAGGTCCATTTTTCATTCACTGGCTTTCTCAGTGGGGACAATTAGGCCAAGCTCTTGAATGATTATAAATCTCATAGAAGACACTGAAATATTACAAGGACAGATGCAATCAATTCAGTGCCACTTGCAAACAAGAGCACCTGAAGGACACGATGGAATCTCTCACCTATTGCACTGGACGTGCTCCATCGCAAGGGCAAACACCTTTGATGAGTATTTTCTGTGTTTTAAGATTCGTTTGCTCCCAATAGTGATAGCATCACTGAATAAAGTTGTCTACAATCACATTCTCCAAGGACTTGTCTATGACTGATATATGCATCTTGATACTTTGTTAGAAGAGACCTCTAAGGTGTTTTTTTTAATCTACTCTTTTTTTTTTTTAAACCCTTGTACTTCGGTGTGTTGTCTCATAGGTGGAAGATTGGTAAGGGTGGGCAATGGGGGTCAAGTGACTTGCCCAGGGTCACACAGCTGGGAAGTGGCTGAGGCCGGGTTTGAACCTAGGACCTCCTGTCTCTAGGCCTGACTCTCACTCCACTGAGCTACCCAGCTGCCCCCTCTACTCTTTTTTTATAGTCAATAAACAGCAAACACAATCTGATCTGATTAGCCACAGCTTTCAACCAATTCAATGATGTAGTCCACTGTATAATACCATCTAAAAGAGCCTACCTTTATCAAGAATTATCCAGTAAGTGTGTGAATTATTTTCAGAAAAAATATTGGTAGAAATGGGAAAGTAGACATATAAGCTGGTGGTTGCTAATATTCCTGAAATTTCCTTTCTGAAATAATAATAATGTGTGAGATTTTTCCTAGTTAAATTACTGAAAAAGTTCATTCCCCTCTGGTTCAAACATGACCAGAATTAAGTTTCCCTTAAAAGTCTCCATTTTCTTTTTTTCCCCCTAATTTTCAAAGAAATCTTCCAATAATGATTTCTTAGTTATATGGCACAATGGATGATTGCTGCCAATTACTGAGCCTAGTAAACAGTGACCTTCCATTGTAAATGAACATGTTGGCACAATGGTTTATAAATCTATCTCTATTCTATGTCTGGTTAGCAAAATTCATTTTGTCAACATTTAATCAACTATGTGAATTGGTAAAAAATAAAGTTTCTGGACCATCAAGGCTAAGGACTCAACCTCCCTAAACAAACGGGCTAAAATAATAATATATTTTATAAAATTCAAAATACAGAAAGATAAAATTAATGATTATTTCATTATGGCAAGAAGCAAGGTATTCAGAAAAGATGAATTAACTTCTTGACTTAAAGATTATAAGCCAATGGAATATTTCCCAGAGTCTGCTGGGAAGTCTCATTCTCTCTAAATTTTTTAAAAATGAGTTTATAGTTGTCCTCTGGCATTGTTTCGGGCCATTCTGCCCAGAGTAGAATATACTTGCAGGGTCTTTTGAGATTTTTTTCTATCCCTATATTCCCATTCCCTATGCTCTTTAAGAAAATCACTTACCTAAACAATCACAGATTATTAATGGACCTTTTCTTTTAACCCTTACTTTTTTTAATTTTAAATTTTTTATTTAATTAATTTAGAGCATTTTTCCATGGTTATAAGATTTATGTTCTATCCCTTGCCTCCTCCCATCCCCTCCCATAGCCGACACACAATTCCACTGGGTTTTATATGTGTCATTGATCAAGACCTATTTTCGCATTATTGATATTTATGCTAGGGTGTTCATTTTGAGTCAATATCCCTAATTATATCCCCATCCTCCCATGTGATCCGACAGTTGTTTTTCTTCTGTGTTTCTATTCCTACAGTTCTTCCTCTGAATGTGGATAGTGTTCTTTCTCTTAGGTCCTCAGAATTGTCCTGGATCATTGCACTGTTGCTAATAGAGAAGTCTATTACATTCGATTTTACCACAGTGTATCCGTCTCTGTGTATAATGTTATCCTGATTAATGGACCTTTTGATATAATACAAAAAAAAGGCTTCACCTCAGAATCAATAGGGATCTTTCTACCTCTTAAGATATAAAGTTTCTCAGACCTCGGCCCCTTTGGTGGTAGCAAAATTCTTTCTACTCTCAGGCCCCCTAATACTGTCAGGATTGTTTTATAAAATGTTACACCATGAAACTACTTTTTCAACATATATTTTGGGACAAGTAAGTGAAACAAAATTATTTGTATTGTGAAACTTCTCTCCTTTGCTGTAACTATGTTCTGTATCATTCTCCCTCATATTCTTTTCCTTCTTACACAGTGGGTTCTCAATCAATCCAATAGCCAGATCCTATCAACCAGTTCCTATACACTCCACTGTATTCTCTTAATAATAGTCTGAAGTTCATTTTTCATATTTCTTAAACTCTCTCCCCTCAGGGCAGGCCAAAAAAACCCCTTTGGAAGGGAATAAAGAAAATAAATTGTTCTTTTGAAAAGTACATCAAAATAGCACTCTACCTCTTTAATGAATCCAAGATTCTAATAGTAGTTTATCTCATAAATGAATAAAAGCCAAATCCTGGTAGATTTATAGTTCTTGAAAAAAGAACAAATAATTTTCCTTGAATTCACATTACAATGAATCCCAATGTTACTTCTATTTTCAACTATGATTCTCTTATCCTCAAAAGTGCTGGGATTATTTTTTCCTGTTAGTCTAATTTTGAGATTTTTCTTCCTTCAGATTGTTATACAGGGTAATTTTTAACAGACTTTTTTCTTTCCTTACAGAAATTTTATTTTTCTCTTTCTTGCTTTTATCCCCTATCAGTTGATAAAATCTCTGCCCCACACAATTCCCTTTGGAACCTTTGCTTTCTGTTATTGTTAATTTCTACCATCTCTTACTACATCTAGTATAGTCCTTTAGCTAATAGGTACAAGGCTATCCACTACCTTTCCCTTTGAATTGTCAGCTCAGTCAATGCTATTAATTATCAACATTAAGAATAACAAGAACAGAGGTCTAAAGCAAAGCTGGTTTTCACATAAAGTGAAGAATCTTTAGATGTGATATGGATCCTCAAAACACAGGTCTTTCTGGATTATAAAATGACAATTTTTTTAATGTTTTTAAACCCAAACCCAAAATGTAAACTAGATGTCTCTCACCACCTTAATTTACTTAATTTTTAGTACTATAATTTACTTAATTTTTAAAAAGGGACTTTTTGAGTTCTAACAGATGAAAGAATAACTGTCAACTGAAATAAGCAAAGTAGTAGGAGTAATTTTAAATCATTTTAAAAGATAATTTTTTAAAGTGTTAAGGGCTCACTAGTGTATGATGATGTTGACCAAAATTCTGCTTAGATTTTTCATCATAGTGTGAAAGGGAACCAGAGTTGTTCAAGGTTATGCCAATGGATCATAACCTCTGATTGGTCTTAGCATATCAAAAAGATTTCCAGTCCTAATACCCCAAAGGACCAACCCACATAAGGTTAAAGAGGCTTATCATCAAACTACCTGGCCACTAAGAAGATGACTATTTTTTGGCCATGAAAAGCTGTGAAAATATTCAGGAATCTATCAAGGGCTTTCAGTCTGGATTACTAGCAAGTTTCCAAAGGAATCAGGGATTATATCATCTTGAATGTCTATAAAAAGCAAATTAAACCAATAGTCCATTTTGCCTATAAAACAGGACACAAAGATCTTAAGAATGAAAGCATACATCTAAATTTCATGAGCTACAACAGATTCATGGAGATGGGAAGCCAGAAAAGACAGGGAGGGACATGGAAGGTTTGGGTGGAATTAAGAAGGAAAGACATAAGAACATAAAACAAGATAGAAAGTAAACAAACTATAAGGATAAATTACTACCAAAGATTAAGATAAACCAAGTTTCTGATAGAAAGGATCAAAGCCCTTCTTTATAACCCTGTGACCAGCTGAGATAGGCAGATGGGAATTTCCTCTCAAACTATATTACAAGTCATGTTATTCCATGCTAAGGCCAAGACATTATAAGGAACCAACTGAACAGTTCAAGGGTAGCTTTCTAAAGGGAATATTCCTCTAAAATAGAATAAAACTAACCCACCCTAATTATCCGGGCAGCTTCCGAAAGGACTCGGGAACGGTGCATGCCTGATTTTCTGCGCCATACTCTAAAAGCAAGTTTTGAACACTTCACTGCCAAATCAACTTCCTTCTGTCCAGAACATTCGAAAGTAGCTATTACTCGACCTAATATGGGAATAAAAAGAAGAGTTATTTCCATTGTAGACAGCTATGCAGGCAGTATACTTAGGTGGGTGCATTGGGCCTGGAGCCAAAAAGACCCAAGTTCAAATCCAACCTCAGACACTGGCTATATGACCTTACTTAGACAGTCACTTAACCTTGTTTGTCTTTTTAATTTTAATATTTTTTAAAATATTTTTCCATGTTTATATGGTTCATTTTCCCCCTCCCCTCTTTCCTACCCCCTCCCAAAGCTGACAATCATTTCCAATGGGTTATACAAATGTTAGTACTTGATACCTATTTCCATGTTATTTATTTTTGCAATAGAGTAATCTTTTAAAACCAAAAACACCAAATGGGTTTGCCTTTTTAAAAAAATTATCTATGTTCTGTAGAGAGCCGTAAACAATTTGATCTGTAAATCCTATCAGATCCAGCTATAACTGATGATTATAACCAATTTATAACATCTTTCATTATTCACAGTTTTCCTGTGTAATAATCATGTTAATTTAAAGAAAAGGGGGATTATGTGGGAAGCTATTAAGAGAAATTAGAATCTCAAATAGATATTTTTATCTGGACCCCATCAAAAGATCAATACAGACCGGCAGGGCCGTGTATTGAACTTTTCTCCCTACAATCAGGTATGAGACTGGAATGGGATATCTAAGATAAAAATCTGAGATTTCTCTTTTGATTCCTTTCATAATTCACACCTTTCTTTAAAAAGCAATATAGTCTTATTGAAAAAGCTTTGGGCTCCTCCAGCAGGAGGAGGGTTAACACCCTTCACCTTTGGCCAAGAATGCAGTTGCCTGGTACAGCCAAGGTCGAACCCTTAGCAGGGGCATTTTGCCCAAAATTAAAGCAAAATAATGAGGCTCAAAACTATTGTTTAATACCATCAAGGCTGAGAAATTCAGGGGCTTTCCAGCCTAACAAAATGTCCCAGACTTCACTTAATGATAACACATATAGTTGATAGTTTAGCATAGGTTTTATCTACACCTAGAAGCTTCTAAGGCTTTTGTTTTGACTATAGTAAAAATACTGCTCTTTGTAATTGTAGGAAACTTTCTTGGGCTTTTGGGGGAAGGAGATCTTTAACTTTCTATATCATAAACTGGTGACTCCATTATACCTCGGAGCACTTTGAGCTAACAAGCCATGCTTCCAATCTGTTTCGTTCTTTACATCTGACGACCACCCTAGGTCACTCAGATAAGTCTCTGGTTATAGAACAGGATCTCTATAATGTTCCATTGAATTTTATTTATTTTATTATATATTTCCCAATTACATTTTAATTATTAAATTAAATGTTTTTTTAATTATTTTAAATATTTCTCAATGACATTTGGTCATCAGCAAGTCAGTTTGACACTTATGCCTTATTCTACAGAGATCATTTTATGTCCTTCCCAGCAGAAAACAAGACTCCCTCAATTTTTCTAACCCCAAAAAAGTTTTCCTAAGTCCTCCCCACTCCCTCAGAACCTGCTTCTGGCTAACATTGACATTTACACTACCCACTAAGCTACTTACTCTATTAAACTGATATTAATTCTGTTATTAGATTAAGTTAACTGGGTTGATAACTGTCTCATCTAAACTTTGTATCTCCTTCAGGGCTTCTGCAGTTCCAAGTTCAGCATTTATTAACTCAATAAAGGTTTTAAAAACTAAACTTCAACAAATATTGCACAATTCCTGTGGCAAAGAAACTCGTCTGGGCAATGTAAAAGAGGGGGATCCATAGGGTGATTGTGAGAATCACAGGTAATTTATGCTTGCCAGTCTCTACTATTTCTAATTTATTCTTCTGCCCTCTAAGTGAGATTCCAGGGGGAGAGTGCCTTGCACACTATTTAAATGATAGCAATGGCAAGATTTACTTTGGATAAATCTTGGATAAAAGAAATTATTTGGACAAAAAAACAAAACAAAAATAAAAAAAAGAAACTTGGGTTCCTCCCTTCCTCCCCAGGACCAGAGAATTAAGTCAGTCCTTGTTCCTTTCTGCAGACAACCAAGTCCAAAAATCTAGTCCCTCAGCCACAAGGATTCCATCTCATCACCCCCTACCCCTATTCCCCATCCAGTTAGGGAAAGGTTAGGGAAGACTTGGGTCTGTGGAAAGGCAACTAGGAAGGTGGCTTGTGAATCGAAAAGAATCCTGAACCTGGGGTTGGGAAAGCGAATTTCAATCTGACCTCAAACATGTTCTAGCTAAGTGACCCTGGACACGTCACATAACCGCTGTACAACTCAGTGTTTTCATCTGGAAGGGAGAGGAGGGGGGAGAAAGTTAACATTAATGGTATCTCAATTCCGGTGCTCCGCAGCCCTTAAATCGCTATTAGCTGATATTACAGTTAGCATCATCCCGATGCCAAATCCCGCACTAACGCCTCACCAGGCCCCGGGCTGTACCTGGAAAGCAGGGCCCACAGCGCGAATGCGCCGGCTGCCATTCTCCACTAAGGGGCCACAGCGGACCCCAGAAGGTCACCCAGGATCATCCCATCATTTTAGAACGGGGAAACTTGAGGCCGGAAGAAGGCTGGAGATTCGCCTACACTTAAAAGTTTGCGGAACTCTAGCATTCACTTCACGAACCGCCCCCTTCTCCCCATTCCTCTGTCCTCTCCCCTGGTCTCCACTTTCTTTCCCACTCCCCCCTTCTCTTTCCTTTCTCCTTTCTCCCTTCTCTCCCCTTCTCTTTTCCTTCCTCCTCCCCCTCCT
>NW_025367779.1:0-7166 GCF_016433145.1 Gracilinanus agilis | reverse complement strand
GCCCTTAAAGAGGCAAATTTAAAAAATACGAGTTTTCTTTCTTTCCCGTCTGTTTCTTATTTACCTTTTCATGTTTCTCTTGATTTTTGTGGTTGGATATCAGATTTTCCATTTAGTCCTGGACTTTTCTGGGCAAATACTTGGAAATCTTCTATCTTGTTGAATGTCCATACTTTCCCCTGGCAGTATATAATCAGTTTTGATTGTAGTTGATCCATGGCTGAACGCCCAGCTCTCTTGCCTTTCTGAATATCATATTCCAAGCCTTGCGGTCTTTTAGAGTGGAGGCTGCCAGATCCTGTGTGATCCTGATTGGTGCTCCTTTATATTTGAATTATCTCTTTCTGGCTTCTTGTAAGATTTTTTTCTTTTACTTGGAAGCTCTTGAATTTAGCTATTACATTCCTGGGGGTTGTCTTTTCTGGGTCTAGTGTAGAGAGTGATCTATGGATCCTTTCAATGTCTATATTGCCTTCTTATTTTAGAACTTCAGGACAATTTTGCTGAATAATTTCTTTTAGTATGGAGTCCAAGTTTCTATTAATTTCTGCTTTTTCTGGATGACCAATGATGCTCAAATTGTCTCTTCTTGACTGGTTTTCTTGGTCTGTCATTTTCTCATTGAGATATTTCATGTTTCCTTCTATTTTATCAGTCTTTTGACTTTGTTTTATTTGTTCTTGCTGTCTTGAGAGATCATTAGCTTCTAATTGATCAATTATAGCCTTTAGGGACTGGTTTTCCTTTTCAATCTGGTCATTTCTAGTGTTCAATTTGCTTATCAATTCATTTGATTTCTGAGCCTCACTTTCGAATTGCAAAATTCTGCCTTTAAAACTGTTATTTTCTTGCCTGATTTCCTTTTGAGCTATTTCCCATTTCTCTAGCCAAATCTTTTCCAACTTTCTTGTCATCTCAGATTTGAACTCTTCAAGAGCTTGTGACTAGTTTTCATTATTTTGGGAGGGTCTGGATGTGATTGCTTGTTTGTTCTCCTCTTCTGTTTGCTCGGTTGTCTGGATTTTCTCTGTGTAAACGTTGTCGAGTGTTAAAAATTTCTTCTTCTTGTTGTTAATCTTTCTCTTTTGGCCTTCCTGATTCTAGGTTGCCATTGTTAGCCCAGCCCATTCTCAGCTTTATCCTCATGCTCAGGTTCTGTCTGTGCTCTTTAGCCTCCTGAGGTCTCAGGTCTGGTTGTTCTCAAGGTCAAGCCCCCTGGTGCACCCCCTTGTTTGATCCTCTTCTGGAGGTTCCTTTACAGGTCTCAGGGTGCTGTTTCCACAGTCGTATACCTATCTGCACTGGTTCCCCACTCAGGGTTTCAGAACCTTCACTCGAGCCTGTGTCTGCTTCTGCCCAGGCCTGTGCTCTGTGTCCACGCTCAAAGTCCGTGTGTGTTCTTTAGCGTTTTAGGGTCCTAAGTCTTGCTGCTGTCAGGAACAGGCCCTGGAGCTGCCAATGACTCAATGGATGCCCCAAACTTGCTGTATTTCTTTTGAGCTGGCTTTGGCGCAGTAGGTTGTATGTGTGTGTGTGTGTGTGTGTGTGTGTGTGTGTGTGTGTGTGTGCGGTTGCTCAGCCCGCGATTTAGTAAGAGCTGTTTCACCCCTTTATAGCATGGAAATGCCCCGATTCCACATACCTTCCACGTTGTGCCCTGATGTGGGGTCCTTCTGTTCGTCTGGATTTGTTTTTATGTCCCCTTGAGGAGTCCTGTATGTTTCGGTTAGGAGAGATCAAGCTACTGCTCCTTACTCTGCCACCATCTTAACCCGGAACTCCTAGTTGATTTATTAATAGTGATAAGTTACTAGATTGATTCTATTCTAATTATTCTATATTTCTTTACTGATTCATATTACTTTTGTGAGGTGGAAATAAGCTATTTATTTTATGCCATTTTAATCCCTTTTTAACTTTTTCCTTTGTCAGGGAGAAGCTCTAGAATTTTAATCCTTAGCCATTTCTCTAAGTGGCATCTTTCTCTGGAATACCTGGGGTGGGGTAGATTAAAGAACCAATGGATGTGAGAAGTGAGGAGCTAATTTCTCCTTTTGAGAAACTGAGCAATCTGGTAGGAATAAACTTAAGCAAAAAGCACAGGCAGGTAAAAGATAGATATTGGTATAGTTTACCAACTCTGTGGTTTCACAGTGGTGCCTAGCTAGCCACTATGCAATATTTGTATTATCTTCAGTCTTGACACAGCTAGGTTGTATTTTTTTCTTTTTGCAGAGTACCTAAAATGAACTTTAGGGGTCCCAAATATCTATGTGAGATTAAGAAGTAATTTACAAAGGATTTCTTATTTTAAATCATTATCAAGGACCATGAACTTCAAATGAATATGAGAAGCAAGTAGAAGAAAAGACTTCATCTTAACCTAGGGGTATTCTGAAAGACTTTTGTGGGGGGGCTGGGGCAGTGGCTGGACATTGTATTATGTGAACTAGTCATATACACCTTCATCCCTTGCCACAAATCTTCCCTAAATATGTATTCTCCACAGATATTCTAGGGTCTGCATATTCTACATATGTGTCCTGCCCTAATGGTGTGTATTAATTTGTGGCAGAGTGTTCTTTATATGTAATGGGAGGAATCTTTTTTGGTCACATTTGCTATGCTGTTTAATTAAATAACTTTTGTTTTGAACAAATGTGTCCTCTGCTTGTCTGGAAGAACCAAATACATTGGTAGGTGTTCATGAGCTTGTGATTTTTGAATTGGCATTGACTGACTCAGTGTCTCAGACCTAGGTTGGCTTATCCCAGGGCCTTGTCTTGGGGGCATATGTGAATACTACAGCATTATTATACTTTAATCACTCATGAATGTCATCAAAGTTAGAAACTTTACATACTATCTTAAGGTAGTTGATTTTTTAAAAAAATGCTTATGTTAATCTTACTGCCAAAGGTCTACTTCAAAAAAGGAATAGGAGACTTCCAGGTTAAAATGGCCACAGATTAGAAGTAAAGGATTTCCTCTCCTGAACACTTATCGATATAAAGCACCTCAAAAGGACAAAAACCAAAATCAGATGAGTGAAGGGACTCATCTCTAGGGTGCAGCCTTGAAGGTAGGCAGAGTTTGATCAATCCTCCCCCACTCCACCTACAGTGCCAGAGGCAGAGTGAGCACAGGGCAATCTCTAGGTTCTCAGGGGCTGGCTAAGGATATCATAGACTCACCCCAGAGAGTAGTAAGACTTGGGACCCCAGGAGGTTATGGAATGTGGATATTGGGTGCAGAAATAGGGCAGAGAGAGGCTGCACACAGCAGAAACAGATGAGACTGAAAAATAGCCTCAGGACAAAAACCACTCTGTAGCTAGATACAAAGACCTGCCTACCCTCCTCACTCAGACTTCTGGCTGGGAAGGGAAGAAAAAACTAACAAAGCAATGGCCACTAACACCCCAGAACTACAATCTACAATTACCAAAAAATAAAAAAAAATAAGAAAGAGTCTCTAACCCTGGATAATTTCTATGGAGAAAAACTCCAGACATCATTAGAGGATGACAGACAAGCAAATACATCCAAATCTTCCCCCCCCAAAATGGAAATTGGTCACAAACTCTTGAGAAGGTCAGGTTTGAGATGATGAACCAAGTGAGAAAGATAGAAGAAACTTGGCAAGAAAAGTAGGAAATAGTTCAAAAAGAAAATAAAAGTTTAAAAGACAGAATCTCCCACTTAGAAAAAGAAGTCCAGAAGTCAAATGAAACAATAAGCAAATTGAAGATCAGAATTGACCTGATGCAAGCCTTGAAAAGCAGGATAGATCAAACTGAAAAGGAAAATCAAAAGATCATAGTCTTTAAAAACTAGAATTGAGCAAGTAGAAGCTAATGATCTCACAAGATAGCAAGAATTAATAAAGTCAAAAGAATGACAATTAAAAGGAAACATGAAACATCTCACTGAAAAGATGGATGATTTGGAAAACAGTTCTAGGAGAGACAATTTGAGAATCCTAGGCCTAACTGAAAACCTGGAAATACACAGAAATCTTTACATCATACTACAAGAAATAATACTAGAAAACTGCCTTGATATTCTTGAACAAGAGGGCAAAAAAGACATTGAAAGAGTCCATAGATCACCCTCTACCTTAAATCCTCAAAAGACAACCCCCAGGAATGTAATTGTAATTCAAGGGCTTCCAGGCTAAGGAGAAAATATTGCAAGAAGACAGAAAGAGACAATTCAGATATTAAGGAACACCAGTCAGGATTATACAGGATCTGGCAGCCTCCACACTAAAGGACCACCAGACTTGAGATATGATATTCAGAAAGGCAAGAGAATTGGGCCTACAACCAAGGATCACCTACTCATCAAAACGGACTATATAGAGGGCAGCTGGGTAGCTCAGTGGATTGAGAGCTAGGCCTAAATATGGGAGGTCCTTCATTCAAATCTGGCCTCAGATACTTCCCAGCTGTGTGACGCTGGGCAAGTCACTTAACCCCCATTGTCACTCTTTTGCCTTGGAACCAATACACAGTGTTGATTCCAAGACAGAAGGTAAGGGTTAAAAAAAAACCTGACTATATGCTTCCAGGGGAAAGTATGGACATTTAACAAAATAGAAGATTTCCAATTATTTGTAAAGAAAAGACCAGAACTAAATGGAAATAAATGGAAAATTTGATGTCCAAATCCAAAACTCAAGGGAAACATGAAAAGGTAAACAAGAAAGAGAGGAATTTTTTTTCTTTTAAGGGCTTCAGTAAGGTAAAATTGTTTATACTCCTATATGGAAAAATGAAATTTATAACTCTCAAAGGTCCCAAAAGAAGCAAAATAGAACTTGGGAAGTGAAAAAGCATTAACAAATAAAAGCTGGAAGTAAAAAGAGATTATATTCGGCAAGTGTCACTGAGTACCTTAAATGCTGATTTCCTCTTGGGCTCAGGAATGGGCAGTAGGAGGATCAAAAAGAGAGGGTTTGTCTGGCTGTAATTAGAGTAGAGACGATTTTAAAGAAGGAAGTGGGAAAAAACTCTAGAAAATAGTTTTATCACTTACAGAAGAAATTGTCTATAAGCAACTTATATGTCCTTCAAACATGGTAAAGTGATGTACTAGAACAATGATGGCTATGAAAAACAGAAAAGCTTACCATGAAGCAGTTGGTAGAACAGTAGATAGAGCACCAGGACTGGAGTAAGGAGGATCTGTATTCTATTTTTGGTCATAGATACTTTCTAACTATGTGGCCCTATGCAAGTCACTTAACCCTGATTGCCTAGCCCTTGCTGCTGTTTTATCTTAAAACTGATGCTAAGACAGAAGGAAAGGATTTTAAAAAGAGTTTACCAACAACTCTCATAAGGTTTCTGCTTAATGTCACATTCATTTTAATGAATATTGTATAAAGTCCTGGGCATTTTGTTTTGTTTTGTTTTGTTTTGTTTTACAGTGATGAAATTTCAAATGAATGCATTCTTAGAAACCATTTTTGGAGAAGTTGTTGCTATGGGGACTGGAGGATTAAGACAATAATGTTCTGACTAGAAAGACATTTTGGAATGTACTTGGGTAACCTGAGTTTCTTAACAATCTAGTTTGACTCTGGATGGCTTTCTAGACTCTACCACTATTGCCTGTCCCTCCACTTCCCCACTGTTAATACACACAAAATGATTACATTTCTGTTATCAGGACAGGGACATCCAAGAGGCACAATCAAAATAGGAGTTCAACTAATACTTATTAATCGCCTACTATGGATAGCACACTCTTCTAGGCACATCTCTAAAGGACTCAATACCTATGCAAAACCAAAGATAACCTGAGTTCCTTTTGGATGCAAATATATGGTACAAACTAAGGATATTAAGCCTGGGGTGGGAAAGACTTAGCTGTTTTCAGGTATTTGAAGAGAGCTCATGTAGATAAAAGATTAATTTTAGGTTTCTTTTCTGGTTATCCTCAGAGGACAGAAAAATGAACAGAAGTTATAGAAAGACAGATTTAGGCTTGATAGAAGGAATACCTTCAAAATTTTCTTCATACTTAGGTTTATCCAAAAGTAGAACAGGCTGTTTCAAGAATCAGTAGGTTTTCCCTCCCTTGAAGTTTTCTTACTAAGGCTAGATCAGCATTAGTCAGACACCCTGGAGAAGCATTTTATTCAGGCACAGATTGGACAAATTCACTAACCTTCATAGCTATAAAGGATAACAGTAGCTCTCTAGTCCAGTCCATAAAGAAAAAGGCATCCTTACCATAACAAACCCAATATGTTATCCTCTAACTAAAGCTATATGGCTTTTGTTTAGCTCTAGTTGTTGGAAAGTTTTTCGAACCCTCAAGCCTAAATTTACTTCTTTGCCATTTCCATTCACTGTTCTTTGTCTGCCTTTTGGAGCCAAGTAGAATAAACCTAATCCCTCTTCCATGTCACAGCCTTTAGGAAATCTAAAGCTAGCTATCATTTTCCCTGACAACTCTTCTTCTCTAAACTAAAACTACCAAGTCATTCAACCAATCAAGGCTCCCAACTATCTTAGATGCCATCTCCTGGACATTCAACTCAGAGCCCAACACATCAGACTAGATGTGGCCCAACCAGGGTAGAAATATTGGAACTACTGTTTGTTTAGTTAGTTGGTGGATTTTTTTCACTAATGGATCACACTATTGACATATTGAGTGAGACTGCAGTCGATTAAAACCCCCAGATCTTTTTAAGACAAACTGCTGCCTCAACATGTGTTCATGATTTAGTACTTGTAAAATTTTTTAACCTAAATGTAACCTTATATGTATCCCCATTGAAATTCATTGTATTTGAAGCAAACCAATGCTTTAAGCCTGTTAAAATCTTTTTTTGTATCCTGACTTTTTTATCCATTGTGTTTGTTATCCCTCCTAGTTTAGTGTCAACTGCAAATTTGATAAGTATTTATGCCTTCATTCAAGTTAATGATAAAAATGCAAACAACATAGTCCAAGCCCATATCCCTGGAGAACTTCACAGAAGACCTCCTGCCAAGTTGACACTGAACCACAAATGACAACTCTTTCAAAGAGATCCACATTTATCTGACTAAACTGTTATCTAACTCTATATTTTCCCCAAGAATCACGAGTTACATCTTCAAATACTTTGCTAAAATCTAAATAACTCTATCTATAGCATTCCCTGAC
>NW_025367778.1:0-2788 GCF_016433145.1 Gracilinanus agilis | reverse complement strand
TATATATATAGAGAGAGAGAGAGAGAGAGAGAGAGAGAGAGAGAGAGAGAGAGAGAGAGAGAGTTTTGGCTTCAGGAACAAATACAAAATGCTCTATTTGGCATTCAAAGTCCTTTAAAACTTAGCCCCATTCTATCATTCCCTTCTTCTTATATTTCATACCCCAATATATACTCTTTGATCTAGTAATACTGACCTCTAAGTTGTTACACACATAACACAAACTATCTCTTGGTTTCAGCCCCAGACTTGTAACACTTTCCCTCTTCTGATTCAACTACTGTCTTCCCTAGTTTCCATTAAGTGCACAATTTAAATCTCACTCACTATAGGAAGCCTGTAATCCCTCTCAATTCCAGTGCTTTCCCTTTTTTAATTATCTCCTATTTGTCCTGAACATAGCTTAATTTATATAAATTTGTTCCATTTTTTTCCTCCCCCCATTAGATTGTAAGCTTCTTGAACATTTTTTGTATTCCCCATGCTTAGTAAAGAGCCTGTCACATAGTAGATGCTTAATAAATGTTTATTGATTTATTGATTGATTATCAGAGATATTTGATATAAAGATAGTTGTTCTTGCCTTATGACCACTTCCCTATTTATCCTAAATACAATGGTGTTCTCTGTGCAAAAGGTGTTTTCAGATTAAAGTAAACAAAGTTATCTATTTTATCTTTTGTAATTGCTTCTATCTCTTATTTAGTTAAGAATATATCTCCTATTCAAAACTGTGAGAGTGTTGCATCTATTTCTCTTCTAATTGTCTTTTGATAGTATGGCATTTAATATTAAGCTCATATCCATTTAGGGCACAATTTGCATTTAGACACAACCATGTAGACACACACATAACATACGTGGACTATGCTGAATATGCACAAAATGAACACAAGATTATTTAGGTAGGGCTCTAGCCTCTGAGGCAATAGGAAAGCCAAAATGAAGAAAGTGACATTTGAACCTCATTTTGAAGAAAACCTTCCTGAATTCTTTTCATCTTCTATGTGCTGGCAGAACTCCCTCCTTTGAATTACTAGTGTGTTATTTCTAGCTGATACACATAGTTAGCATTTAGTTGACTTGAAAACTTGAGTTCTCTCTCCCAGGCTAAGATGTTTAATGGATAAAGGGCAAAACTGATAAAAGACACTCCCTTAAATACTTCTGCATATCCCATGACTCAGAGTACAGATTGGAGTAGGTCCTCAATAAATATTTGCCTATGACTTGCTTGTATACTTAATCCTCAAAGTCTACAGTCTGATTCTAACATTAAGACTTATAACCTGATCAATTGTTCTACATTGAATGTTTCTTTGAAACATCTGACATCTATAGTCTGTTTTTCTTCCATTTTGAAACTAACAAACTGCAGTAAAGGTTATAAAAGTGGAAATGCAAATGCTTGGAATTCCTACTAAATGAGAACAAAAAGTTCTGCGGGAAGTTTCCAGCATGGAAAACACCCTCAAGAGAAATGAATGCCTACTCTCACTTTTCAGCTTATGAGCAAACTGTTAAGAGATAATGCAAAGAAGAAACAAAATACTCTAATATGTTTACCACATTCTCTTTTCCTCCTGTTCTCTGACTGTGTATATGAAATATCATTCTTCCTAGATAAAGCTCTAGGAAAGAGAGAGACAGAGACAGAAACACAGAGAAAGACAAAGATACAGAGAGATGAGAGACAGAAACAGAGAGATAAGAAGAGATTAACAGAGACATTGAAGGGGACTCTGGATTTTCATATAAAAGAGAGAAGTCAAAGCCAATTCTTCCTGTAATGACAGGGATGGGACACCTCTTCTTGGGAATACAGCTATTGGGAACACAGATGCTTCACCACCTCATGTACTATGAGGCTGCAACTCTCAGCGTTGACTTCTCTCTCCTAGAGCTTTATCTGGAAAGACTGAAATTTCATACTCATATAATCATAGAACTGGAGGAAGAGAACTTTAATGGAAGATGGTACAAATCAAGAGGGGATACCTATAATGTTGGATGCCAGAGTGAGGATCCAAAAGTGTCTCTATTTGACTAGAATTCTGGGCAGGAGTTGTGAAGAAGAAAGATTGTGATCCAGATATTTAAATTTCATTTAGGAAGAAAGGAAAATACCCAATAGTGAGAAACTATCAAGAGAAAATTTTGAGCTTGATATAAGGACAACTCTGAACACTGAAAGATATCCATAAATGGAATGGACTGACTTATGAAGTGATGGGGTTTCCATAACTGAATATCTTCAAACAGAGATAATTGTGGATTCTAATGGGGATTCTTTTTAAACAATGGGTTGAATTACGATAGCCTGTGAAGCTGAGACCTCAGAGGTTGCTTCAAACTGAAATATTGTGAATATATGATTCTAGAAATTCTCCAGTGGATTGAACAAATCCTTTATAGAAGATTCCTGATAGCATACAGACAAAAATAACACAGAATAATGAAGTGAATAGAACACTGTACAAAGTGACAGCAATATTTTTTGATGAACAACTGTGGATGACCTGGTCATTCTCAATGATGCAGTGATCTTTAATCCCAGAGACTCAGAGACTCATGTTGAAAAATTCCACCTGCACTCCAAAAAGAACTGATGGAATCTGAATGCAGACTAAAACATAGAATGTATCACTTCTTTACTCCTTTTCCTCTTCCTCTTTCTCCTCCTTGTCCTCCTCCTCTTTCTCATCTTCCTCCTCCTCTCCTCCTCCTCCTCTTCTTTTTTCTTCTTCTTCTTCTTCTTCTTCTTCTTCTTCTTCTTCTTCTTCTTCTT
>NW_025367777.1:0-9733 GCF_016433145.1 Gracilinanus agilis | reverse complement strand
GGGAGGAGAATGGAGAAAAGGGGAGGGGGAGGGAGGGGAAGGGAAAGAGAAGGAAGGGTATTCTATAGTTTGCAAAGTACTTTCCTTACAACATATCTAATATTAGCCCCATTTTACAGATGAGTGGACAGATGTTCAGAAAATTTAATATAAGTAATTATATACTATCTAGAAATTACATCAATAATTATTATATAATAATAAATAATATAGCAAAAGTCACACAACTAGAAAGCACTGTGCCTCTGTGTACAGAGGGACCAACAAGTAAACTAATTTCTCTAGAGTGGAGGACGTGCCTATCTTTGACAAACCCTGATTATGACTTTTTATTTTTATGATCATTGAACCTTAGAAGATAATCTAGACTAAAAAACATTTTTATTGGACAACCTACATTCGTATGCAGGCTTTAGCAGTAAATTAAATATCTAATCATGCTGCCCTTGACTATTTCCATTGTCACACCCCACTTAAGATGTATAAGAATTTTTTTCATAGGAGGAATTTTAAGGTAAGCTCAGAAAACTAGAAGCAAAGAATATCCTCAATAACACCAAAGGTCAGTAGTTTTTCTGTCTTCTTAAGAAATAAAGTCTAGCTTTTCCTCTAGCTGCATTACTTCAAAGTAAGCTATGTGGATGGAATGCCAGGCCTAGAATCTGGAAAATTCATCTGCCTGAGTTCAAATCTGGCCACAGACACTTCCTAGCTATGTGACCCTGGGCAATTCACTTAACCCTGTTTGTCTCAATTTTCTTATCTGTAAAATGAACTGGAGGAAGAAATGACAAACCACCCCCCAGGATCTCTGCCAAGAAAACTCCAAGTGGGGTCATGAAGAATCAGATAGAATTGAACAATAAAAAGAAGCATGGAATAAAAGAAAACAATCCCAGGAATTCTTGGAGTAGCAGTACCATGTTTATTATAGTGTTAATTCTTTGCTCCAGGATCTGCTGTGAAGAAGAGAAAGCAGTACAGTGGATCAAGTACCAGATTTGTGGTCAAAAGACCTGGGTCAGTTCTCCCCTTTGCTGTGTAATCTTGGGCAAATCACTTAATTCCTATGGTCTTGAGTTTCTTCATCTGTAAAATAATGGGAGTGTGACTGGTTGACCTATGACATTCTTCCCAGCTCTAATTCTAGGATTCTCTGAGTTTTTAGTTCCTGTGCAGCTCTAAAATCTTCTGTATTCAGACAGTCAATCAATTAATATTTATTAAGCACCTACTATGTGCCAGGCACTTTGCTAAGCTCTAGGGATACAAAGACAGGCAAAAGACAGTCCCTGCCCTTGAGAAGCTCACAATTTAATGGAAGAGGCAACATGCAAATAACAATATACAAAAAAGTTATAAACAGGATAAATTGAATATAACCAGCAGATGGTAAAAAATGGGGACACTAATACAATGTTGGTGGAACTGTGAACTGATCCCACCATCTTGGACAGCAATCTGGAATTATGCCCAGAGAGTAGCTATAACTGTATATACCCTTTGACCCAGCATTACCATTGCTGGATCTGTTTCCCAAGATCAGGGAAAAAAGAAAAAGAAACTATATGTTCTAAATATTTATAGCAGCTCTCTTTGTGGTGGCAAAGAACTGGAAATTGAAAAGATGCCCATCAATTATGGAATGGCTGAATAAGTTGTAGTATATGGTTGTGATGGAACACTGCTGTGCCATAAGAAACAATGAACGGATTAATTTTTTTAAACTTGTAAAGAACTATATGATTAAGCATGAAACAAGTAGAACCAAGAAAACAACATAAACAGCTACAGATTTATTATTTGAAGAATAACTTTTGAATGTTTAACTCCAAAGAAGGAATTAGAAAAATGGAAACATGAAAGACATGATTTATAGATCCATATTTATTTACCAGATGATGCTTTTGTGGGGCGTGGGGAGGAGAAGTAAGAGCTAAGATACCTGTAAATAAATTCTATTACTAAAATTTTAAAAGTCAAAAGAAAATAGCACGGAGAAAGTATTCGAATTAAGAAGGATCAGGAGAGGCTTTCTTTTGGAGGTGAGATTCTTAACTGAGACTTAAAAGAGGTCAGGGAAGCCAGAAGATGGAGGTGTGGAAGGAGAGTATTCCACACATGGGGGGCAGCCAGTGAAAATGACTGGAGTTCAGAAATGGAGCATCTTGTTCCTGAAATAGAAAGAGGCCAGTGTCACTGAATTAAGGAGTATGTGGTGGCGGTGGCTAAATTGTAAGAAGACTGTAAAGGGGGGAGGGAAGTACAGATTATGAAGAACTTTGAATACCAAGCGGAGGAATTTACATTTTAACCTGAAGGTAATAGGGAGCCACTGGAAGTTATTGGGGGGAGGGGGTAGAGTAGATGGGTGACATGGTTGGGTCTTTTGTTTTAGGAAAATGATTTTGATAACTTCATCTAAAAAAAAACCAGTTGAGGTAATGATTAGTAATGTTAAAGTGCCATTTTATTGCAATAAAACATTTTGCAAAATAATTCTTCAATAAAGATTATTTACCAAGATTATCTATGATTCATGTGTCATTGATATTTTGCATACATTTTAGAGTCACTTTGATTCAGTGGAAAGAATATTGCATTTGGGCTCAAATTCTGACTCTGCCACTTATAGCTTTATAACTTTAGGCAAATCATTTGGCTCTCTGGGTCTCAGTTTCTTCATCAGCCAGACAAGAGGGTTTTAACTAAGGTGTTTAATGTTCTTATTTCTCTAGAACCCAATGGGCCAGCCTCTGGGGAACTGGCCTGCCGTGAGTGGGAGCTGGGATATTAATGAGGAGTTAGCACTTCTCCAGTCTGAGTTCACATTCATTTTTTTAAAATTGCTGCTCTGTTGCTCTATTAATTCAAGTGGGCTTTCATTTATAAAAGGAGGAGAGAAATGAGTGTCCAACAAGAGATACTAAACCAGCCAGGTATAATATAAAGAGAACAACAGTAGAATCATTGAGTGACAAAAAATAAAAACAGGAATTAGGAGAAAGGATGGTAACAATATTAATGGACTAAGATGTTTCCAGGCTAAAGTTTAGAGTATGGGAAATGAAAAACATGAATTAAAGAAGAGGGGATGTCACTGAGCCTGATTGGTACCAAAACTCAGAATTCCCAGGCTCAAGACATCCACCAACTCGCCATTAACTGGGATTAAAACACATGCATCACTGGATGGCTCAGTGATGAAGAGAGCCAGGCTTTGAGACAAGGGTCCTGGGTTCAGATATGATCTCAAACATTTCCTAGGTGTGTGAGCCTGGGCAAGTCACCTAATCTCAATTGCTTAGCCCTTACTGCTCTATTGCCTTGAAACCAATACATAGTATTGATTCTAAGATGGAAGGTAAGGTTAAAAAAAATCTACCACTTCATCTGACCCTGATACAACTCCTTTTGGAAACATGATTTTTTTTTTAAACCCTTAACTTCTGTGTATTGACTTATAGGTGGAAGATTGGTAAGGGTAGGCAATGGGGGTCAAGCGACTTGCCCAGGGTCACACAGCTGGGAAGTGTCTGAGGCCGGATTTGAACCTAGGACCTCCTGTCTCTAGGCCTGGCTCTCAATCCACTGAGCTACCCATCTGCCCCTGATACAACTCCTTTTGGACAATTCTAATTGTTAGAGAATGTCTCCTTAAATGAAGCTAAAATTTGCCTTTCTGTAACTTCCCGCCACTCTTACCAATGCTTCATGCTCTTTGAGATCAAAATTTTAAATAGAGCCTTAAGATTAGCAAAACACCTCAAAAATATTATGTCATTTTGGCCAATATGACAGTAAAGGAAAATAATAAATTCTGGAGGGGATGTGGCAAAATTGGGACACTAATGCATTGCTGGTGGAGTTGTGAATTGACCCAACCATTCTAGAAGACAATTTGGAACTATGCTCAAAGGGCTTTAAAAGACTGCCTGCCCTTTGATCAGTCATACCACTGTTGGGTTTGTACCCAAAAAAGATAATAATGAAAAATGTTTGTACAAAAACATTTATAGCCACGCTCTTGATGGTAGCAAAAAAAAAATTGGAAAACAAGAGGGTGCATCAATGGGGGAATGGCTGAACAAATTATGATATAGGATGGTGGCAAAATACTATTATGCTATAAGGAATGATGAACTGCTTGATTTCTATAAAAACTAGAAAGGACTCCACAAAATGATGCCAAGTGAAATGGGTAGAACCAGGAGAACATTATATACAGAGACTGATACACTGTGGTAAAATAGAATGTAATGGACTTCTGTACTAGCAATACAATGATCCAGGACAATACTGAAAGACTTATGAGAAAGAACATTATCTATATCCAGAGAAAGAACTGTGGGAGTAGAAATTCAGAAGAAAAAAACATGATTTATCACTTGTTTCTATGAGTACATGATTGAGGTTTTTGGTTTTAAAAGATCGCTCTATTACAAATATGAATAATACAGAAATAGGTTTTGAGCAATAATACATGTATAACCCAGTGGAATTGCTTGTCAGCTCTAGGAATGGGAAGGGACAGAGGGGAGGGAGAGAGCATAAATCATGTAACTTTGGAAAAATATTCTTTAAAAAATTAATTAATTAAAAAATAAGTCATTTCATCTTTACAACCCTGGGGGAATAGGTACTATTACTATCCCCATTATACAGATGAGGAAACTGAAGCAAATATAGGTTAAGTGCCTTGCTTAGGGTTACACAGTTAGTGAACATCTGTGGCCAGATTTGAATTCAGGTCTTCACAACTCTAGATCCATCACTCTAACCCTTGCTTCTCTTCCAAATGGCTGATAGCCCTTCAATTTTTTAAAAATAAGTAATTTATCCTGCAGGCAGCTGGGTGGTGAAGTGGATAGAGTGCCAGGCATGAAGTCAAAAAGACTCATCTTCCTGAATACAAATCTGACCTCAGACACTTACTAGCTGTGTGACCCTGAGCAAGTCTCTTAACCCTTTTTACCTCAGTTTCTTCATCTGTAAAATGAGCCGGACAAGGAAATGACAAACATCTCCAGTATTTTTGCAAAGAAAACTCCAAATGGGATCACGGAGAGCAAACACAACTGAACCACAACAGTATATCCTGCCCACCCCCCTCCCCAAGTCTTCTCTTCTCTAGGCTCTATTTAGTTCTTTCAGTCAGCCCTCATTTGTATCCTGTCCTTTCATCCTGTTTGTCCTGTGGATATATTAAACATTGGGTGACATGCTTAATCTCTAATCTGATCCTATTCAACTGCAAGGCTCAAGAGAGCAGTAAGGAGACCTAAAATGTGTAGTTTGGTTGCAAAATGGTCCTAAGGCACACAGGGACTGAGATGTCAATCAAAGGTCTTAAAGAAGTAGGCCTCACAAATAAGTGTAGTATCATCTAGTAAGGCAACTATAGGCATTATTTTAAATGAATCCCTATAGAAAAATTTTCAAGGAAGGTGAAAATTTTCAAGATCATAGTTCCAAGATCCTCAGAAACTGAATAATAGAATATCTGTAATCTTCTTTCAACCCAGGGAAAGAAAGCACAGGGAAGTCATAGAATAAGAATTCTCAACCTTTTCTGTGTCAAAAATCCCCTTGACAGTCTGGTAAATCTTATAGGTCCTTCCTCAGAATAATGAGAGTTTTGGTTTTTTCATTTAAAATTTTAACTTTTAATTCAAACAATTTATTTTCAGTTCCAAATTCTCTCCCTCCCATCTCCCCCACCCACTGAGAAGACAGGAAAAATAAAATTCATTTCAAATATGAATAGTCAAGCATTCCCACATTAACCACATTTCCTCTCTTCTCCACCCCATCCCCCAAAAAAGGAAGAAAAGAAAATATGCTTCAAAATCTAGTCTGAGTTCATCATCTGGAGTTGTATCCAGTATCTGGAGGTGGATAGTGCATTTCATCATGAGACTGGAATTATGGTTAGTCATTGTGTTGATCAGCACTCCTAAGTCTTTCAAAGTTAATAATCTTTATAGTTTTGTTGTTTTTGTATAAATTGTTCTCCTGATTCTACTCTTTCTCATTCTGCTCCTGATTTTGGATCAGTTCATACAAGTTTTCCCAGGTTTTACTGAACCCTTCCCCTGCATCATTTCTTACAGCACAATAGTAATCCATCACTTTAATATTCCCAAACTTGTTCAGCCATTCCCCAATTGACAGGTACTCCTCAGTATCCAATTCTTTACAATCATGAAAAGAATTACTATAAATATTTTTGTACACATGGGTCCTTTTCCACTATCTTTGATCTCTTTGAGATGGTATAGACCTAGTAATGGCATTAATATTTCAAAAGATATGCACGGGGGCAGCTGGGTGGCTCAGTAGATTAAGAGTCAGGCCTAGAGATGGGAGGTCCTAGGTTCAAATCCGGCCTCAGACACTTCCCAGCTGTGTGACCCTGGGTAAGTCACCAGACCCCCATTGCCTAGCCCTTACCACTCTTTTGTCTTGGAGCCAATCCTTTGGTCTTGGAGCCAATACCAAGACCAAATTGGCTCCAAGACCAAAGGTAAGGATTTAAAAAAAAAAAAAAAAGATATGCACAGCTTAATAGCCTTAGGTCATAATTCCAAATTACTTTCCAGAATGGCTGGACCAGTTCACAATTCCAAAAATACATTAAATTTACCTGTTTTCCCACAGTACTTGTCATTTTCTCATCATTTCCTTTTTTTTCTTTTTTTTTTTTTGTCAACTTTGTCAGGTTGAAAGTTATGAGTTGTTTTAATTTTCACTTCTCTAATTTGTTGGTTATAGATGGGTATAAGTTCAAGAACTGGCCGGGAACAATACGTTAGCAACCTTAAAAACAAGAGTTAAACTGTTTATATAGAATCAAAGATTTACTAAAGGAAATGAGGAGGGAGAAAAAGAAGTATATTAGTACTGTAGGAATCAGAAAGACCAGATCCTCTCATCTATATCTGCTCCAAAGTAGACTGATGTTAAATTCTGAGCCTTTGTCCAAGGCACATAATGAAGCAGAGTGAGAGAAAGTCAGAGAATTTATATGAAGATCAGAGGGGTATAGTTTTTTTGAAAAAACATCAAAGGGCAGCCAAAACCACAAAGCTCAGGGGCTGGAATTTTCCTTGGATCAGCAGCATTATTTCTTTTTATAGAATCGAAGCCTAGAAGTTTGATAAGTTCCATCTTGTATATAGCTCTTATGAAACATTCTTGTAGGTGAAGACTGTGCTGAAGAATTAATTCTTTCATCACTCTTCTAGCTTCTTACACTTTACTTTTAGTTTCTCCAAATAAATATCCAGCTTGTAGGCTATATTGTGTATATTTTCTTTTTTTTTTTTTAAACCCTTAACTTTTGGTGTATTGTCTCATAGGTGGAAGAGTGGTAAGGATGGGCAAAGGGGGTCAAGTGACTTGCCCAGGGTCACACAGCTGGTGTATATTTTCTAAAAGTCTGAGGTTTTTGCTGGTGGTCATCATCAGGTAAATGGACATTTTAGAGAATGTGTCTTGGCACAGCCCTCTGGTGTCTGCCTCAGTGGGTTCTGTGGCCTCCTCTGCTGCCTCCACCAGGACAACAGGTAGGTTAGGAAAGGAAAGAAGGAGAGAAGATAGAGAGAAGGGGAAGGAGAGGAAAAAGTGGAAAGGGGAGAGAAAGGGATGAAAAATGGGAAAGGTGAAGAGACCACAAAGGTGATAAAAAAGGAGGCAAAGGAACAGGAAGAATATCCTGGCCATCGGTACCCACCACCTCTTTCTCCATATTAGGGATTTAAAGCGTTTTTTCTTATAGCTATTGAAAGCAAAGATTTCTCCCCCTGAAAATTGCCTAGTCATATGCTTTGACCATTTATCAATTGGGAAGTGACTCTTATTCTTATCAATTTGACCTGGTTCCTTGTTTATCTTAGAAATGAGACCTTTCTCAGAGAAATTTGCTTCCAAATTTTTTTTTCAATTTCCTTCTAATTTAGCTGCATTGGCTTTGTTTATGCAATACATAAATAAATTTTATAGAATCAATATTGTCCATTTTACCTATCTCTTATTTGGATATAAAGTCTTCCTCTGTCTGTAGGTCTGACAGTCAATTTCCTCCTGGCTCCTCTAACTTGTTTATGTAATCCTTTATGTCTAAATCACACATATATATGTATAACCCAGTGAAATTGTTTGGGAGGGAAGAGAAAAGAGAGGAGGGAGACCACAAGAATCACGTAACCATGGGAAAAGTTTTTTTAATTAAATTAAATTTTAAAAATAAAATATAAGAACAAAACCAAAAAATAAAATAAAATCAATCACACTGCCATTTAGTGCTGTTTTTGGTATACAGTATGAGATGCTGGTTTATATCTAGTTTCTGCTGGACTGATTTCCAGTTTTCCCAACAGTTTTTGATGAATAGCAAGTTCTTGTCCAAAAAGCTAGGATTTAGGGGTTATCAAATGCTAGACTGCTGTGTTTGGTTGCTTCTTCATGTTGAGCACATAATCTATTCCATTGAACCACCCCTCTATTTCTTTCCTAGTACCACTTTATTTTGACTATTATGCTTTGGTGTATAGTTTGGGGCAGCTAGTTGGCAGAGTGGACAGAGTGATGGACCTTGGTATCTGGTAATGCTAAGCCTCTTTCCTTTCTATTGTTTTTTTCATTAATTCCTGTGATATTCTTGACCTTTTGTTCCTCCATATGATTCTAGAGAGTAGTCCTTTTGTAGTTTGGTACTGAATGGGCACCTAGGTAGCACAATGGATAGAGTCTAGAAGGTTCATCTTCCTGAGTTCAAATCCAGCCTCAGACACTTACTAGTTATATGACTCTGGGCAAGTCACTTAACCTTTACTTTGCCAAGAGACCCCCATAGATAGTATAGTCTACAGGGTCACAAAGAGTTGGACACTTATCTAATTTAATTATTTAATAATTTATTTGATAATAATTTAATTATTAAATGATGGCTTCTGTCATTGGGGCAAGGACAGGGGTCTCTGGTAAAGCCATAAATAGTGAATATGGAAAGATTTATTGCAGAGGAAGAAGTTAACTGTTTGGGTCCTCATACCCTGAAGCTGAAGTTTGACAAAATCTAAGATCTACAACTTTGCTGACTAAATCCATTAGCTGGGAACTGAGAACTGATCTCATGCCTAGCCCTGACAGGATTAGGTTTGCTGACTGGGAAAGACTAAGCCCATGAGAAAGAGGTAGGGAGGTCAGCCAAGAAAGGATGAGGAAGTAAGCAAAAACAAAATCTTATTCCTTGTAAGTGTTAAGACCTGATTTCCTGAAAGTCTCCAGAGGGGAAGAACACCTGATAAGGTCTTTGTAAACTTGGTAACTTTGTCTTTTGATCCGTTATTCTAAACCTATTGAAGGTATTTTTTCCTGTAATGTTTTTTCAGTAAAAATCCTTAAAAGCACATAGACATTAAGGGTTATGAACTGCTTTCAGGTGCTTTTGGGGAGCTTCCATCAGGGAGATGAGCAGACCTTTTTTAGAAAGAAGAGCCAGCCATAAGGTCCTGGGTTCAAATTTTACCTCAGATTTTTCCTAGCTGTGTGACCCTGGGCAAGTCTCTTATACCCACTTTCCTAGTCCTTACTGCTCTTCTGCCTTGAAAGGAATACTTGGTATTGATTCTAAGACAAAAGGTAAAGGAAAAAAGGGAGAGAGAGAGAGAGAGAGAGAGAGAGAGAGAGAGAGAGAGAGAGAGAGAGAGAGAGAGAGAGAGAAAGAGAG
>NW_025367776.1:0-8587 GCF_016433145.1 Gracilinanus agilis | reverse complement strand
ATATATATCTTATATATAAGATATATAAGGGTATCCCTTAAAAGTCTTAGTATAGTTTTAGGTTCATTAAAAAGCTTTAAACTGTACTAAAGCTTTTGGGACACTCTATCTCTGTATTTGTATAACCTTCAGTGGAAAAGTTTCTCCTATATACACTTATTCCAATTTGACTGTTTTTGCTTTCTGTGTATTCTTTACTGTCAGTTCCATTTCCTCTGCAATCCCCTGAGGGATTGTGATATTAAGGTCCCAGTATGGTGGTTCCACTATCCTTAAGGAAGAAAGTAGCTTGTAAATACTATAGTCATTTAGTACTGGGTGTTGAGTGCATTGATCCACTCCTCTATTTCTTAGCCAGTTTTTGGAAGGCTTCTAGTTTATCTGCATTACAGATAATGCTTGCTGATAGTTTAAGTAGAGGTCTTTATCATTTTCAGGAATGTTCCATTTATTCCAGTGTTCTCTAGTGTTTTTAATAGTAATGGGTGTTGGATTTTGTCAAAAGCCTTTTCTGCATCCAATGAGATAACCATGTGGTTTTGTTTGTTTTGTTATTAATATGATATAATAATTTTCACAATTTTTCAAATGTTCTTTTATTTGAAAGTACGCTCACTGAGATTATGAATAAGAAACAAGCATGTTTTTGCATATGGCATTGAGCAATGGAACACATCTTTACTATGTCATGATTGATTGGAAGATAAATCTTGGAGGTGAAGCAGTTGTATGGAATCTCAAGATCATGGGTGTTGACTTGTTAATGCCTGGTTGATGGGAAATGAATTAGATTAAGGACTAGGGAATTTACAATGAATTGTACTGAAATTTTCTTAATATACATGGGATGGAGAAAAAGAATATGAACTATATATAAAATTCTTCTAGAAAACTACATGTGGACCTTGAGTTGATATTTGTTATTTTTGTTCAGTCATCTTTATGGTCAATAATATTTGATTTGATTGTCATTTTGGAAGTGGTTTCAATGTCAAAAGACACTAGAGCTTGCCTCTTTCCCAGACAAGATTTAGCAAGAGAGAAGCAGCATAGAATGGTGGAAATGTAGGTTTCTATAGAATAGAAGTTCCCTGAAGGCATGGACTATTTTTTTTGTCTTTCTATCCCTAGCACCTTGCCCAGTGCCTGGAACATTGGAGATTTAATGAACACTTCTTGAATCAAATTAATCGAAACATCAGGGGATTTGAGATTGATGAGAATAATGATGCTTTCATGGCTTAGCTGACTAGATTGTGGTGGGGAAAGTGCTTTGTAAATATAAAAGCATTTTAGAAATACGAGTGTTAATTAATACAGGGCAAATAGTGGAAAGGTAAAGCTGGCCCACTTAATGATAGTCTTCATTCCTTTCATTCTGTGGTTCTATTTAATTTTGTTTCTTCTTTTATATCTAAAATAGTAAAGCTATAGCTTTACATAAAGTTGAGAAAACTTCATAATAATTTTCAACAGCAATAATAAATGGCATTCATTTAACACTTAAAAATTTACAAAGCACTTTATATATGTCATTTTTTAAAATCCTTAAACCATTCCTTTAAGGTGATTAATATTTTTTTCTTCATTTTACAGAGAAAGAGGCTAAGAGAAGTTAAATGATTTGTCTACGATATACAGGTAGTAATGGTACGAGGCAGAATGTAGACTCAATATTTCCCAATTGTAAAGCCAAAAAAAGTCCACTATTCCATCTTGAGAAACAGTAGCCCATTTGAGAGGTCATATATAAGAAAGAATAAGGGAAGGAAAAGGACTGTTACTATGGTTTTCACTTGTGTAATATTTTTAAAGTAAACATTATGAACCATTTTCCCCCCATGGACCTTATGCCTCCAGCAAGTACACATGAGTAAAGAGAACTGGCTAATCATAGTCTTTGAAAATGTTTACTATGTGTAAAGGGGGTAAATTCTGAATTATAATCTTAAGTTTGCTTCTAACTACCATTATATTATTGGGAATGTTTTTGACCTTAGTTTCCTTATCTGCAAAAAAAGGAAATGGAACAGATATTCTTAGGCCCCCAATTCTCTTCTTACTTCAGTGACCCAAGGAAAAAAAGAAGTTTGGAATGCATGATAATGATAGCTCTTAAAGGTTCTGGGCACGAAATTCATTTTTGCTATAAGACATTGCACTGTCCAAATTAAGTTTAATACCAACTGAGACCTATCTATCTGAAACTTATAGTTGGAGCAGAAGAACAGGTGGATTTATCCCAGTCATTATCTCAGAACAAGCCCTGTGGACATCTTGTGGTACTTTCCATCATCCATTGGGCATAAGGACGTCTGGACAATTCAGCCGAGCAATTTTTCAGCTTCCTTATTATGTGCTGTTCAGATAGACCGCATGCATTTGTTTCAAATATGAGGACCTCCTGGGCATATGAGGCCTCCAAATGTGAAGGATTCATTTATATAAAATCATATCACATCTCCAATGGAATTACTCTGCAGGCCCAAACTGTAGGGAGAGAAGCAGGTCAAGTGCTGCAATAGTACTCAGCCAGTCTCTCCCTTGTAAGCACAATGAAAAATGCAAGCCATCTGGTATAGTGGGAAGAACATTTTCCCATCAGGAGACCTGGCCTTTAGTCTTGGCTCTCCTATTACTAACTTTTTGTGTGACCTCAGAAAAGAAAAGTCATTTCTCTCTGGATCTCACTTTCCTTAGCTATAACATAAGGAGTCTGAACAAAACAATCTCTAAGCTCCTAAATTCTCTTCCAGCTCTAAAATGATCATATTGTGATTTTTAACAATCCCTATTGTTGTCATCATCCTTCCACTTATTCAACCTTTCAACATTAGAATCATATGATCTTAATCGTGTAAATTAACAATTGGAAAGGTGCCTTACCTCATTCTCTCTCAATCTATATATACAAGTTGCTAAATCTGGCAATTCCTACCCTCACAATATTATTACATCCATCTTCTTTTCTCCACTCATATGGTCACCATCCTAATTCAAACCCTCATTACCCTTTGCCTGGATGCCTCATATTTTGCCTCTTTGCCTCAGACCTCCACAATACATATTCACCAAGGTGGTCAAATTGTTATTCCCAAAGCATGTGCATGCTGCCATATCACTCCTTTTTCCTCAATAAATTCTACTGGCACTGGAACATTCTTGGGATAAAATATGAACTCTTCTGTTTGACATTTAAAGCCTTTCACAAGTTGGTTCCTACCCACTCTTTCAAGCTTATAATTATTATTCATTATATATTATCATACATTATACATTATTGCCCTTCTTGCGTAATCCCCTATGGTCCAGCCATACTGGTCTTTTTGTTATTTCTTGAAATGAACATTCCACATCTATCTCTAAACCTTGGCATAGGCTGTCCTCCATGGCCTTGATGTACCCTCTCCTCACTTCCATTTCACAGAATTTTTGGTTTCCTTTAAAACTTAGATCAAATGAGATTTCCTAAATGAGACACTTCTGAGTCCCCTCCTCTAATCATCTGATTCCACCCTAGCCAAAATTACCTTGTTTTATTTTTATTATTTTGCAAATAAATATACACACACACACTTTTGTCTACTCACATACACATTGTTTCTTCCTATAGTAAACTCCTTGAGGGAAGGAACTGTTTCATTTTAGTTTTTGAATCCTTGGTGAACAGCACAGAATTTGGCACATAGTGCAGATGTTCAACAAATTTTGCTTGTGTTTTTGTGATGTCAAAGTAAATATTATATATAAATTACTTTATAAACTTTAATGTGCTTTGTGAGTATTGGTTATTAATATTTTTAAAGAAAATAAATTTAAGTTCATTTTATATTAATATGGTTTTCTTTCATTGGTTACTCTAGCTAGGATTTTAACACAGGTTCATAGGAGAACTGAATTCTAATCTAGCATAGTTCCTTTGTAATATTCTGTCTCCTTTCATAAAATATGAATATGACACATGAAAGCCACCTACAGACTAGAATAGTTTCCTTTTTTATACTCTCATACTGGAAGAGACAGTGAAAGAAAGGATCCCAGGACCCTCTGTGTTTCCAAGTTAAGATGAGAGAGCAGGAACTCTTTGTAGATAATGTGTTGAAGAAGAATAGTGATGGACTCTTGGGTATAGGAGCAGGGTAGGGAGTAGAAACAAATGTCAATCAAGGCATTGTGTAGGAATTATGTACTAATGGATTCTCAGGAATAGAGAACACACCTAAATCACTGTCTACTATAGTTGTCGGTACAACATTAGGCTAATAATTGCTTATATTTTCATTTGGTTGTCACACTCTCTCTCTGGCTTGTTGACCTGATAACTGACTGATAGCTCAATTGATCAGTGACAGGAAATAAGAACTCAATGTTTTTACTCCTTTTTTTTCTCCATCTATTTTTTTCTCCTTCTCTTTTCTACTTTCTTCTTTCTTCTACCCTCTTCCTCTGATTTAACAGAAGAAGACTTCAGTTTGAGGATGTAAAACATTTAAAGTGTCAGAAATGTTTTCAGCTATACTTGGGCATCTTGAGAAAATGGTTTTCTTGGGTTTTTGTACTCATGTGGTCACCCTTAAATACATGTATACATAGGAAGATCCATTATAATCTATAGTATAAGTTAAAATGTGGGTATGTCTATGTATGTTTACCAGAAATGATCGGTAAGTGAAGAACATATCATATTTTGCCAATTTGTTGATTCTACCTCCACAACATATCCTGCATCTAAACCCATTCTCTTTATCCATGTGGTCACCATTCTAATTAATGGCCCCATCACCTTTCATCAGCATTTTTACAATAGTTTTCCTAACTCTTCATCCTGCCTCTAGTATCTCTTCTCTCTAATCCATCTTCCATCTTCCACATAGCTGCCAAAGTCACAGTACTAAATCATCTGTCTGACTATGGCATTTTCTTGTTCAATAAATTCTATTGGCTCCCCAGTGCCTTTGAGATAAAATATAAACTCCTCTGTTTGGAATTTGAAATCCTTCACAACCTGGTTCTATATGACTTTTCAAGTGCTCTTCAGTGCATTCAAATTGGCCTTCTTGTTTTCCCTCACACATGACAAGAAGATCTTGGTCTTCTAGCATGGTCTGTCCCTATGTAAACTTATTTCATTCAAATGCATTACAGCCTCTTAAAATCTTTCATTTTCTTCCTCTCCCCATTTAAGTTTTTATTGTGGATTTAACAATAAAGATAGCATTTCAATACACATTGTGAAACAATAAAAGAGAACTGCAAAGGAAACTGAATCTACTATATAGATTTTATTTTTCTTTAAGTATATAATAATCAGATTTTAAACTTCAAATCTCATTTGCTAGTCTGATTTCTTCTGTACTCTTCTCATTAAAAAAAAGTCAATTTGAGGAAAACCTATTCTTTGCCCCACTTCCCTCTCCCAGGCCTTCATTGAGAAACAAGAAAGTGAAACTCAAACTCATACAAACAGTCAAGATAAACAAATTCTAACATTGGTCATGTCCAAAAACATATTCATTCTGCATATTGAGACAATCACATCTCTTTCAGGAGGTAGGGAGCATGCTTTATTATCAGTTCTCTGGAATCATGGTTGGCCATCACATCAATCAGAGATTTTAAATCTTTTAGAATTGTTTGTCTTTAAAATATTGTTATTGCATAAATTATACTCTGAGTTTTCCATATTTCGTCTGTTATTTTAAAAGCTTTTTTTTCACATGGGAGTCTACCTATCTAGTGAGGCTGAAAAAGGCAGTGACCACTCATGAATCTGAACACTGTGATTGGCACAGAAGTTTTAACTTGCTATGATTTTCTGACTTGGGCTGGTTTGCCCTTATTAAGCATGCTGGTGGCTCCCACCTCCTGGAGGACTCCCTGAATTGGTACTAGATATAGTGTGTCTCACATTCCATTTGGCTTTCTCTCTACTGCAGGGCAAAATTCCTGTATCCCAATGATCCACCAGTCTTGATTTCCCACTAGTAGTAGGGATTACAGGTGCAATGCCTGTTTGAATCACTACTTATTCATCTCAGGTTCTTCTGACACTATTTGTCTCATAACTTCTTATGGCTTTGGCAAAGAAAAATTTTGGGAAAATGAGAGGATACCCTTTGATTGGGGAATGGTTGAACAATTGTGGTATCTGTTGGTGATGGAATACTACTGTGCTGAAAGGAATAATGAACTGGAGGAGTTCCATGTGAACTGGAATGACCTCCAAGAATTGATGTAGAGTGAAAGGAGCAGAACCAGGAGAACATTGTACACAGAGACTGATATATTGTAGTACAATAGAATGTAATGGACTTCTCTACTAGCAGCAATGCAAGAATCTAGAGCAAGGTTGAGGGACTTATGAGAAAGAACACTATCCACATCCAGAGAAAGAACTGTGGGACTAGAAACACCGAAGAAAATAACTGGGTCAATGGGGATATGATTTGGGATGTAGACTCTAAACAATCACCCTAATACAAATATTAATAATATGGAAATAGGTCTTGATTAATGACACATGTAAAACCCAGTGAAATTGCTTGCTAGCTATGGGAGCAGGGTGGGAGGAGGGAAGGGAAAGAACATGAATCATGTAACCACGGGAAAATATTCTAA
This sequence comes from Gracilinanus agilis, assembly GCF_016433145.1. Lineage (NCBI taxonomy): Eukaryota > Metazoa > Chordata > Mammalia > Didelphimorphia > Didelphidae > Gracilinanus > Gracilinanus agilis. Next base: position 1,969 of record NW_025367776.1, on the reverse strand, counting down.
ATCAATTAATTAAATAAAATTTTTCAAATTAAAAAAATAACTTCTTATGGCTTGATAATATTCCATTGCATTTGTATGCCACAATTTAGCCAGCTTTCCCCCCGTTTATGGGACTTCTATTAGATTCCAGTTCTTTGCCACTACAAAAAGGGATGCTATTGATATTTTTGTACAAATAGACCTTTTTCCACTTTCTTTCTTCTCTTTTGGGATATAAACTTTGTATTGGGATTAAAGAGTCACAGTGTAGTGACTTTTTGGGCAAAGCAACAAATTGCTTCCTAGAATGACTGCATTAATCCACAACTCTATCAACAATGTATTAATGTGCCTACTTTTTCACAGCCCTCCACTAGTTTTCATTTTCACTAATCTGATGGGTGTGAGTGAGGTAGAACCTTTGAATTGGCTTTAATTTGCACTTCCCTAATTACTAATTATTAAAAATTTAAAAAATATTGTTGGTAGTTTGGATTTCTTTTTTTTTAAACTTCTGGTTCATGTTCAAATATCTATTAATTATTTATTAAATGAGAGATGGCTCTTCTTCTTAAGAGTTTAGATGAGTTGTATACATATGCATACATGCATACTTGTATATATTTATACATTTTTATATTACACATATGTAATACATTTACAAAGGTATTACATACATAAATACATAAAGGCTGTGCTCCCTTGGGCACCTAGGTGGCTCAGTGGACAGAGTGAAAGACCTGGAGTAAAGAAGTCCTGAGTTCAAATCAGGTCTCAGACAACTTAATAGATTTATAACCCTGGGCAAGCCACATAACCCTGTTTGCTTTAGTTTCCTCATCTGTAAAGTGAGCTTGTAAAGGAAATCTCGAACCATTCCAGTACTGTGCCAAGAAAATCCAAAATAATGTAATGAAGAGTAGGACATGATAGTGTAACAACAATGAGCAAATCACTTAACCTTTCCGAATTCTATCTATACAGTATTCTGAGTCTATATCACAGAGAAAATGACAGCTTGCTTTGGTAGAGGGAAATTGCTCATCCTCATCTTCCCAGGTTTGGGGAGCCACCAGCTGTTTAAGAAAGGTGAACCCACTGAGGTCAGAAAGCCATACCAAGTTAAAACTTCTGTGCTGATCATTGTATTCAAGCCAAGGACCTGTCATTATAGGAACAGAGTTTATATTCTACAGAGAAAAGCAGCATGTATTCATATTTCTAAACATTTCAAATGGAAATGTTTCCTACTAGAACTTATGCATTCCCAAGTGAATATCCCCAAATATATGCAATGTGAGTATAGTCTTGATGCCAATGAACAATATTTTTCCCCAAACATTTATTAATATTCATTTTTAACATGGTTACATGATTCATGCTCCTCCTTTCCCCTTCGGCCCCCGCATTCCCCCCACCCATGGCCAATGCACATTTCCACTAGTTTTGTCATGCGTCCTTGATCAAGACCTATTTCCAAATTGTTGGTGGTTGCATTGGTGTGGTAGTTTCGAGTCCACACCCTCAATCATGTCCACCCCGACCCATGCGTTCAAGCAGTTGTTTTTCTTATATGTTTCCTCTCCTGCAGTCCTTCCTCTGAATGTGGGTAGCGTCTTTACCATAAATCCCTAAGAATTGTCCTGGGTCACTGTATTGCTGCTGGTACAGAAGCCCATTACATTCAATTTTACCACAGTATATCAGTCTCTGTGTACAATGTTCTTCTGGCTCTGCTCCTTTCGCTCTGCATCTGTTCCCGGAGGTCTCTCCCGTTCACCTGGAACTCCTCCAGTTTATTATTCCTTTTAGCACAATAGTATTCCATCACCCACATATACCACAGTTTGTTCAGCCATTCCCCAATTGAAGGACATGCCCTCCTTTTCCAATTTGTTGCCACCACAAAAAGTGCAGCTATGAATATTTTCGTACAAGTCTGTTTATCTATGATCTCTTTGGGGTACAAACCCAGCAATGGTATGGCTGG
>NW_025367775.1:0-6961 GCF_016433145.1 Gracilinanus agilis | reverse complement strand
AAGGAAGGAAGGAAGGAAGGAAGGAAGGAAGGAAGGAAGGAAGGAAGAAGCATTTATTAAGCCCCTGCTATATTCCAAATACCATCTCATTCAATCCCCACAACAACCCTGGGAAGTAGGTGTTATTAATATCCCCACTTTACAGATGAGGAAACTAAGGCATACTAAAGTCAAATAACTTTCTTAGGGTTTCAGTCAGTAGTAAATGTCTGAGGTCCATTTAAACTCAGGTCTTTCTGATTCCAAGCTCAGTGCTCTATTCCCCGTCAAACTCTGCAAGTCATACTTCAGAGGCTAGATTTGAACCCAGGTCCTCTGATTCCAGAGCCTGCCCCCTTACCTGGTGTATCATAGAATTTCCTAGTATAAGTCTCAGAAAGTAAAGGGCAGCTAGGTGGCACGGTAGACAGAGAGGGTTCAAATGTGGCCTCTGATGCTTCCCATGTGACCCTGTGCAAGTCACTTAACCCTAATCAATCACATAGCCCTTGTTATTGTTCTGCCTTGGAACAGATATTTAATATGAATTCTACGACAAAAAGGTAAGTTTTCTTTTTTTAAGTGGCAATTACACTGGGCATGTCTGTTCAAGCCTAATGAACAGAAACAGACCCTGGTAACCTTAGAGGAAGAAGCTTCAGATTGTGCTCTGATGGCCCCTGTACTTGTCATGGCTGTTTGCCCTGGATTAATGGCAAATGATGAACAAGTTTCCAAAGAATTAGGCAAAAATGAATCTCTAAAAGGTGGTAGACTGAGAAATTGGAATTCTGAGGTTAAAGAGTATAATGAAAAGGAGGGTCATCTGCTGCCCCATCTGCTGCCAGGGAGCTCCCACTCTGACAAGTAAAGTCCTGTCCTTTATGAGACTGCATGTGGCGCTAAGCTAGTTAAACCCAGAGCTTGCTGAAACCGATCAGGGGGAAATTGGACCTCAGCTGGCACTGACAATTTGTTGTTGTTAACACCTGTACATTAGACCTTAAGAGGTGGACAGCTGTTGGTTGTTTCCAAATTAGAGTCTTCAGTTCAGTTTCTGGCCACTTATAATAGCAGGAAAAATAATAGCCAAGTTTGCCTATAAAAGTCAGTCAAAGCAGAGGAAAAAGTTTTCACTTGTCAGTAAAAACGATTCAGCAAGATCTTTCCTGGTCCATACAAGATTCTTTTAATGAATATTTTCTTTTATAAATGAAATATATGAGAAATATTTATATTTTAAAATATATGTGATAGGGGGCAGCTGGATGGCTCAGTAGATTGAGAGCCAGGCCTAGAGACAGGAGGTCCTAGGTTTGAATATGACCTCGGACACTTCCTAGCTGTGTGACCCTGGGCAAGTCACTTAACCCCCATTGCCTAGCCCTGTAACAAATAAAATTAATATAGAAGGATATATATAAAAGATATTAGGGTTTAAAAAATAAAAAATAAACACTTTATAAAATATATGTTATATATTTTTTGAACATGGCATAAAAAAAGATCAAAAAAGGATACAAAGACCTTTTTCTGATTCTTCTCCTGCCCCCACACCACCCAGTTCCTGATACATCTCTCCAAAAAATTACCTTGTGTATTCTCAAAGACAGAGAATGGTTCTGTTTTTCTTTGTATTCCCAATGCAAAATATGGCTCCTGGCACATAGTAGTTTCTTAATGCTTGTGAATTAGTTGACTAACCTAATATAGAAGGTGGAGAAGTCTAAAATGGAATTTGAGAGAAGTGAGTCATAACTTTTCAGAGGGAAGGCATAATTCAACCATTATACCCACCCTTCATTCTTAAATTTTCACCCATGGTGATTTTCAGGCAAACATGCAAAACTTCGTCCCAAATGCAGAGAGGTCTATATGGGTGAATTCTCAGGATAAAAGGTTCTCTCCCTACCCCTGAGGAGATTTAAATGGTCTCAGGTTCAGTTTAGGGCAAAGTCAGTTCTGAAGTAGCCGGGGACTGTCACCCCAAAATGGATATGCCTTCTTCTTCCCTCCTATATCTTCCTGCATTTTGTTCATTATATTACCTATTAGGCAGAATAGTATGGTTTAAAGAATATTAAATAAGGACTTTCAGCAGGGGTGTTGGGAGGCCCAAATGAGATCATGGATTAAAACACTTTAAAAACCTTTGAATGCTATATAAATACCAGTTATTATTGTTGTCATTGTTAGCCTAGAGTCATGAAGACCTCCAATAGGAAGGTGACTTCATTCCCTGAGCCTTCTACTTCACTGCTTCTGAACTGTAGAACAACATAAAGTAGGCTGATAAATGTTTAACAACCAAGCTCTTGGGGAGAAGGTGTATACACATACTTTTATGTTTAATCTGCATTATTAACATTAATTTCTTAATTCCAAATGATCAATAAAATAATAATCAAACCCTAAAGGGTAGTCATTGCCAGTTTCTGGAGTTAATGCTCAACTCAAACTGAAATGATAACTCTCAGGCTTTAGAAAGCTGATTAGACCTGGCCCAGGACACTCTTAGACTCAAGAAACTTGGACTCTAGACCAAGCTTTGCCGCTCAGTAGCTGTATGACTTTGAGGAAACCTGTGGGCATTGATTTCCTTGGCTATCAGATGAGATGATATCTAAATTCTAAGATTCCTTCTCTCTAAGAAGAGGAGCAGTAGAAATAAAAGGGGAAACAAGTCATTTTCTAGCTGATTAGCAGCTTTAACATGCAAAAAGACATATCAAATTGTAAGGATGGGATTTGTGCAAGGAGGATGGGACAAAAAGGAGCCAGAGAGGGAGTGGCTGACAGTTGGTGAGAGTTGTTGACAGCTGAGAGACCAGAGGGTATTCTGGGAAATTCTCCATAGGAGAAAGAGAGGAGGATATCTCGGCTTGAATCCAGTCCTGAGGGCTTCCTGAGGATCTTTCTTTGGACACTGAAACCCCGATTCCCTAGTCAAAAGCATCCCATCTCTTCTCACCCATCACGACTTCAACAAACGAGTGAGCTAAGTTTTGGGACTCCATTTTGGGTGTGATCTCTTAGGCTCCTTCTCCCATTACCCAACCTTGCTGAGAGACCCTTTCTGGTTTAACTTGCAATTATAGAAAAGGATAGAAATAGGAAATAGAAATAGAGAAACAGAAGGAAAAGGGGTGAGGGGAGCCACTTAGGAGTGGGAACCCCAAAGGTTCCCACCTGAGTGATGGACCCCATAGAAACAGAGAAGAGGGTACCCCAAAATTCCTCTGCCCTTCATCCCTTTCCCCAACCCCTGAATTGCGAATAATAAAAGCCATTCATTAGTCAGATAGTGTTCCAGAGTGCCTGAGAGACAAAGAGGGGGGAGGGGAACCACAGCTTGGTCTGGCTGCCTCCATCTTGGAGCCAGACCACCCGCTGTGAAATTGACTGACCTTGGGAGAGGCTTGTGTGAACCCTGCCCTCATTCAGAATTGGATTGGAGTACCCCATACCTCATCTTATAGGGAAGCCTTGCCCCCAACTCCTGTGGGGTGGCATGACCATCCAGGTCACCCAGTTTTGGGGTGACACCCCCTCAAAGTCTCTGTGTATATATTTGGTGTGAGGGGAAAGCTAGAAGAGAGTCTCGGCCCATAAAGACTCTCTCTATCTCCCCTCTATCCCTAACTTTGGTTACTTGGCTCTCGTAATTACAGTTTTTGACAAGCCAGCTAGGAGAAAAATGGCTGCCATCTGGTTCAAACAGAGCTTTTTTCCCCCCAGAATTATTTAGGTGCTTTACCTAAGCTGGCTCTGCCAAAATTGTAATAATAAACAGAGCCAGTAATTAATGTTATGATAGAAAGGGATATAGAGAGAGTCTATGAAGTGAGACTCTCTTCTAGCTCTCCCCTCCCACCGAATATAGGAGTGCACAAGGGGCAGAAATCTTAAGTCTAACAAGAGCTCTTCAAATTGGGAAAGGCAAACAAATAAACATTTTCACGGATTGCAGATATGCTTTTACAGTCCTACATGCCACTGGACAAATCTGGAAATATAGGGGATTCATAACATCAGGAGGAAAACAAATTGCATACAGGGACATCATTCTGCAACTTCTAGAAGCAGTACAACTATCCAAAGAAGTAGCAGTCATGCACTCCCAGGGCCACACTCTTGGGGAAGATAGCATATCATTAGGCTACCATAGGGCAGACATAACAGCAAAGTATGGAGCTAGATTTGGCCCTATCCATGTTCTGAATTTCACCTTTGTGGAAGAGGACAATTTAAAACAAGCCTATAGCCCAAGGGAAGTTCAGAACTGGAAGAAAAATCTAGGGGCCAAACCAGTGAATGGCATATGGTTCTCTAAGCTAAGCAAACCCATCTTGCCAAAAGCTCTATATTATCCAGTGTGCAATGCCATTCATGAAAAAGGGCATCATGGCACCCAGGTATTAATCAATTCAGTACGATGTTTCTGGTTAGCACCTGGAATCTCCCCCTATGCCATACGAGTTTGCCAAAAATGCAAGATCTGTCTGCAGTTCAATTAGGGAGTTTGTAGAAAAAAAGATCTCAGAGGCCAAACTTTGGCATACATTCCATTTGAATGCTCACAGATAGACTATATATGCATGCCCAAAGATAAAGGATTCAAATATGTGCTTGTTATAATTGACCAGTTGACAAGGTGGCCAGAGGTTTTCCCTGCCAAAAAGAACAATGCAGCATTTGTGATAAAAGCCCTACTGAAAGAAATCATTCCTAGATTTGGCATACCCAATAGCATCAGCTCATACAGAGAGAGTCATTTTACTCATGCAATATTCCAAGAAGTCTACAAGAATCTAGGAATAAAAGGGAATTATCACACCATTTATCACCTAGAAAGTGCTGGGCAGGTGGAAAATATAGCCCCAAAGTGCTTGTGTATGTGCTGGGGCTCAGGGAGGTTCCATAAATTGGTTATGGTCATACATAGAGTAAACATCTGAGTTGGGTCTCAGATCCAAGTTTCTGATCATAACATTAGACATTCTTTCCACTACATCAAATAAGGTGGTACTTAAAATGAGAATTTGAAGGCAGGTCTACCAAGGCTCCTGGGTTTCAAGAGGAAGGAATTCTGGGGGGAGTCAGGATGAAAGTCATAGAGATAAAAGGAGGAAATTATAGAGGTGTGGACCAAATGATGTCCACAGGAGAGGAGATACAAATGAAACCTTAGGCATTACAGCATCCATTACACTCCAGTATCAAAATTGCCTCAATAAATAATTCACCAGCATAGAATAAAGGGGGGGGGGGGCGGTAAACATGGAAAGAAAGAAAAGAACTTTCAAGGACCAATGTCATGATCTTATAGTCAGTGATCACCAGAGTCAGAGTAAAGAAACTAAAGAGCAGGAGGAGATATCTTTGAAAGTCAGTTAAAGAAGGTTTTTCTCGGGGTTCCGGGTTAAGATAGCGGCAGAGTAAGAAGCAGCTCTTAACCTCTCCTGACCGAAACACACAAAACTCCTCAAGGGGACATAAAAACAAGTCCAGACGAACGGAGGAACCCCACAACAGGGCACAGCGTGGAAGGTACGTGGAATCGAGACATTTCCAGGCTAAAAAGGGCTCTCCTTAAATCGCGAGCTGAGCAACCGCCCCACCCCCACCCCCTCCACACTCACCTATAGCTCCGAACCCAGCTAAAAAGAAATAGAGCAAGTTTGGGGCACCCATCGAGTCATCAGCAGCTCCGGGACCTGTTCCTGAGAGCAGCAAGACTTAGGACCCCATTAAGTCAAGAACGCACGCGAAAGCTGAGCGCACGCGCGGGAGCAGAGAGTGGACGCTGGGCGCGCAGAGTGCCGGCTGAGCAGAGGCGTGGGTGCCGGCTGAGCAGAGGCGTGGGTGCCGGCTGAGCAGAGGCGTGGGTGCCGGCTGAGCAGAGGTGTGGGTGGAGGCAAACACAACCAGGAACTAAAGCCTAAGTGGGGAACCAGTGCAGACGGGTATACGACTGTGGAAGCAGCGCCCTGAGACTTGTAAAGAAACTTCCTGCAGAGGATCAAGCAAGGGAATCCACCAGGGGGCTTGACCTTGGAAAAAACTAGAACTCAGACCTCAGGACTGAGCGCGAGGATAAACCTGAGAAGCTGCTGGGCTAATGATGGCTAACCAGTTACAGGAAATTCAGAAGAGAAAGAATAATAACAAAAAAAAGAAGTCTTTAACACTCGACAGCTTCTACACAGAGAAAATCCAGACAACCGAGCAAACAGAGGAGGAGAACAAACAACCATCCAGACCCTCCCCAATTAAGGAAAACTCCTCACAAGCTATGGACGAGTTCAAATCTGAGATTTTGAGGAAAATGGAAGAGATCTGGCAAGAAAATAACAGCTTAAAAGGTAGAATCTTGCAGCTAGAAAGCGAGGCTCAGAAACCAAATGAACTGATAAGCAAATTGAAAACAAGAAATGACCAGATTGAAAAGGAATACCAAAAGATTATGGCCGATTACCAGAAGATTATGGCCGAAAACCAAAAGATTATGGCCGATTACCAGAAGATTATGGCCGAAAACCAAAAGATTATAGCCGAAAATCAATCCCTAAAGGCTAGAATTGAGCAAGTAGAAACTAATGATCTCTCAAGACAACAAGAACAAATAAAACAAAGCCAAAAGACTGAAAAAATAGAAGGAAACATGAAATATCTCAATGAGAGAGTGACAGACCAAGAAAACCGGTCTAGAAGAGACAATTTGAGAATAATTGGTCTTCCAGAAAAACCAGAAATTAATAAAAACCTGGACTCTATACTAACAGAAATAATTCAGCAAAATTGCCCTGAAGTCCTACAACAAGAGGGCAATATAGACATTGAAAGGATTCATAGAACACCTGCAGCATTCGATCAAGAAAGGAAAACACCAAGAAACATCATTGCAAAATTCAAGAGTTTCCAAGCAAAAGAAAAAATCTTACAAGAAGCCAGAAAGAAACAATTCAAATATCAAGGAGCA
>NW_025367774.1:0-4787 GCF_016433145.1 Gracilinanus agilis | reverse complement strand
CTCTCTCTCTCTCTCTCTCTCTCTCTCTCTCTCTCTCTCCCTCAATAATGAGATTAAATCTACCCTGCCCATCTTTAGATTTAATCACCAAAGGTGAAAACATCTCCACTTAACTCACAAGTTAGTTGGTCTGTGACCCACTGTGTGCTAGAGTGAGTGACAAATTAAAATTTACTGACTGCCTCCTGGGCAGTCCAAAGAAAAGCATCTTGTCATTGGACATGTAAACTAAGAGGAAGGCACATGAGGTGACACAAAAGAAGCTCCTTTAAAAGAGAGCTTGGTGAGCTCAGCAGGGCTCTTCTGGTTCGTGAATGGGAACTGAAGGAGCTCTTCTGTTCATGACTGGGACTTGGAGGAGCTCTGGAGCTGGTGAGACTGTTCTTAAATCTTTCCTTTGGAATTCCATGTGGTGAGTGTAAAGACTGAATCTTCCTGAACTTCTCTTAAGGAACTTCCCTTTCAAAAGAGACTCTGTGACTGAAGCTTTTGCTTCATACGTCTCCGGGGCCTTTGGGCCTTGGCTCTCGGCTCAAGGATTGGCCTTTTTCCAATTGAGGACTAGTTAGATCTGCTTGGGTTAAACCAGGGACCTAAGGGAATTATTTAGTTTGTCAGGTTAATTATCTTGCCTTATCCTCTCTCTAAATTTCTTACTCTCTCTCTTCTCATTTGTAAATAAACTTCCATAAAAGTCATTTTGACTTGAGGCTATTCTTTAATTGGGGATTGATAATTATTCAATTCCCTGATGACCAAACCTTTTAGTATATCCAATCAAAAAACCCCTTTTTACCTCTTACACTCTTCTATTTCCCTCTTATCTCTAACTATTATAGTTTCCTTTTAGAAAAATGCAATATTGTATGCACCTGTAGCTAGAAGATCTATAGAACTATAAGCTGGTTATGCTAAATGATTCATTGGGGAGACTAATCTCCCAAAGAATCAAAGAGGGGAATGTGACTTGTGAATCAAACTTTCTTTGTCTATCAATCAGCAACTTTTAATTTAATCAACCAAAAACTGAAAATACTCCTACTTAAACTTTGTTAGCCCTCAAGTAAGCAAATTCACAAGTTATTTACTTAAAGAGCTCCACCCTTTTAATTCAATCAGTCAGGAACTTGTCAATTCTTTTGATAAGAGTTTACACCCTTAGGGAACAGGAGGTGGATCCCATAGACACTGCCCCTGGACAGTGCTAGGCAATTTGGAAGCTATGATTGGCCCCTGTGAAGAGGGGAAGGGAAAAGAAGGACTATAAAAGTCCTGAACTTCTTCAGCTGAGGGTAGTTGTCAGTCTTCAGCTTGAGTCTTTGAGTCATCTTCAGCTTAAATCTTCAGCTTGGAGCTTTGGCTGGTAGCCTGCCTCTTGGAGGTGACTTTGGATTTGAACCTCAGCTTCAACTTAGACCTTGGCTCTTGGACTGTTTCTTGGGTGAGTGAGTAGCTGGCCTTTCCTTTCCTGGCTTCCTGGAGAGAGATTAGTTCCGGAGAAGCTTTCCCTTCTCAGAGGAAGTTGCACGTGGAAAACCTGGTCCTCTGGATGAGGGTTAACAAGTCCTGCTGGATTGAGTCAAGCACCAGAGCAATATTTAATATGATAGACTAGACATCTTCTCTACCTTTTTTTCTGTTTCTCTACTTTCACTTTTTCTACCTCTTTTGTAAATAAAAGCTATTAAAAGTCATTTTGACTTTGAGCTATAATAGTTTAAATTGGCAACCACAATATTATTTTGGAATGTCTCACATATTTAGTCAAACCCTTAAATTTAATTCCTTACACTATGATCCTGTGTACTTTTATTTAAATGCTTTTTTATAGTTAATGACCTATCCATTAGCACTTAATAGTGTTGTACTTGGAGTTAGGAAGACTGGGTTTCAAATCCTACTGCAGACACCTATAATGGGAAAATAATTTAACTTCTATAAACCTCTTTTCCCTTATTTATAAAACAGGAATAATAATACTTGTAGTGCCTGTCTCATAGGATTGCTGTGAGGCTCAAATGATATAGTATCTATAAACCACCCCAACTCCTTACTATTCCTGCCACATTGCCATGGAAACTTAATCTGCAGGAAGACAATTTTAGCAAAGAATCTGTATTGGGAGATTCTAAATGCTCATGAGGTTGAATCTGAGTATAGGGAGTCCTTAAAAGGAGAGAATGCTACATGAAGTGTGAAACTAAGAAGAAGTTTCAGCAGTTCCCCTAGAGAGGACAGGAGTCAGACCAGGCCAGGGCTATATTTTGGATTATCTGGGTAGGGCACTGAATAAATGTCACATTGCCTTCATTGACAGAGTTGTGGAGAGTTCTGGGAGTCCAAGGCATAACAGGACCGGAGCTGAGTTGTAGAGAATATGGACAGATATTCTCTGCCTGTTTCTATTTGAACATGTGAGAGATATGGGGGGCTGCTGTGTCAGAAAAACACAGAGAAGAGAATATCAAGAAGAAGGTGTTTGAGAATGTCAAAGGGTATAGAGAAATTGAGAAGGATAAGCATTGAGAAAATATCATTAGATTTGGCTATTAAGTGACTACTGATAACTTTAGAAAGAACAGTTTCTGCTGAGAATTTAGGTTAGGCTAGGTTACTGTAGAGAATTAAGAGAATGAGAGGAAAGGAAGTGAAAGATTGCTGACAGCCTTTTCAGAGTTTAGGCATGAAAGGAAGGGGAATTATAGGAGGTTAGTTAGCAGGAATGGACAGATCATGTAGAGTTTTTGTTTTTGTTTTTTGATGATGGAGAATTGAGTATATTTGTTGGCAGCAGAGAAGTAACCGATAGAAAGATTGAAATTTAGTGAGAAAGTGGACTTTCTTTTTTTGTGAAACAGAAATGAAGGCAGAAAGCAGCTGACTTATGTGAGCTGTGGAGGAGAGAAAATGTTTTTAGTGAATAATTTCAGTTTCTTCAGTAAAATATGAGAGAGTTCTCACTTGAGGAAATGAAGGGTGAGGGAGTCATGGAAGATTTGAGGATGGAAGAAAAGGTTTGAAGCATGTTTGTCATTAAATAGGTCTAGTGATGCTGTTGTTGCTAGCCTTAAATTTTTTTTTATTATAATTATTTCTGTACTGTGAATAGGCATGTACTATTAGTAAGCTCATGTACTATGTTAAGACATTTTGTTGTTGAAGTCTGTCAAATAATGCTTTGTATCCTTCTATGTCTATTATATGTATTATTAATGTGCATTTGCTGTGAATTGTATCCTGGATTGATTACTTGTATTGCTCTTATAATCATATGTTATTTTAAGTGTTGATGTTTCTCTTGCTGCTTATGATTTGAAGATTTCAAGTTTACCTCAGCTGGTTTTGCAAGGACCTGCGAAAATCTCTGGCATTTTTGGGGATAAATGTTGGTGATCTTACATTGGAGACCTAGTATTCAGGAATCACTATTGCAGTTATTCAGGCAGATTTTACCCATGGTTCCCAAATGCATATGACATTGAATTTGATCAAACATCCACAAAAGGAGAGTAGTTATGTGGGCCAGTTTGACAAAGAGGACACTATAACTGGAAATGCATCCTCGGTTGCCTAAGCAGAGAATTTGAAAAAGTGTTTAGTGGCTATCACCCTCACTAAAAGCTCTGAGGAGATGAACCTAAGACAAGACAAGAACTAAAATGTGAGTCAGGCAGGCCAGATAATATTGGATTCCAGTAAAAGCAGCATCTTGTGAAGTGGGCCCAGTGAGCTACACTCACATTAGGTACCCAATAGAGTTGCTCTGTTACTTTTACAAACATTTACTGCCTGTTTCCATGTCAAGGCTGGCAAAGGGAAGCCAATTCTGTTTTTGATCAGTGACACCTTCAGACAAGGTGACATTTTCAAGTTAACTGTTCCCTCACTGCTTTTTTTTTAAACATTTATTAATATTCATTTTTAACATGGTTACATGATTCATGCTCCTACTTATCCCTTTGCCCCCTGCACTCCCCCCGCCCATGGCCGATGCACATTTCCACTAGTTTTTTCATGTGTTCTTGATCAAGACCTATTTCCAAATTGTTGGTAGTTGCATTGGTGTGGTAGTTCCGAGTCCACACCCTCAATCATGTCCACCCAGACCCATGCGTTCAAGCAGTTGTTTTTCTTATATGTTTCCTCTCCTGCAGTCCTTCCTCTGAATGTGGGCAGCTTTCGTTACCATAAATCCCTCTGGATTGTCCTGGGTCACTGTATTGCTGCTGGTACAGAGGTCCATTACATTCAATTTTACCATAGTATATCAGTCTCTGTGTACAATGTTCTTCTAGCTCTGCTCCTTTCGCTCTGCATCTGTTCCTGGAGGTCTCTCCAGTTCGCCTGGAACTCCTCCAGTTTATTATTCCTTTTAGCAAAAAAGTATTCCATCACCCGCATATACCACAGTTTGTTCAGCCATTCCCCAATTGAAGGGCATACCCTCCTTTTCCAATTTGTTGCCACCACAAAAAGCACAGCTATAAATATTTTTGTACAAGTCTGTTTATCTATGATCTCTTTGGGGTACAAACCCAGCAATGGTATGGTTGGTTCAAAGGGCAGGCATTCTTTTATAGCCCTTTGAGCATGATTCCAAATTGCCAGCCAGAATGGCTGGATCAGTTCACAGCTCCACCAGCAATGCATTAATGTCCCAATTTTGCCACATCCCCTCCAACATTCATTACTCTCCCCTTCTTTCATTTTAGCCAATCTGCTAGGTGTGAGGTGATACCTCAGAGTTGTTTTGATTTGCATTTCTCTAATTATTAGAGATTTGGAAC
>NW_025367773.1:0-3369 GCF_016433145.1 Gracilinanus agilis | reverse complement strand
TTTAAAATATTTTTGTTATTTCTTTTTTTAACCCTTACCTTCCATCTTAGAATCAATGTTGTGTATTGGCTCCAAGGCAGAAAAAATAGTAAGGGTGTATATATTTATAATATATATCATATATGAATATATAATTATAGTTTAAAATATTATTTCTTTTTTTTTAACCCTTACCTTCCATCTTAGAATCAATACTGTGTATTGGCTCCATTGCAGAAGAACGGTAAGGACTAGGAATGGAATTAAGTGACTTGCCCAGGGTCACCCAGCTAGGAAATGTCTGAGGACAAATTTGAATTCAGCATCACCTGTCTCTGGGACTGGTTCTCAATCCACTAAGCCACTTAGCTTCCCCCTCAAGCTAACTTCTGATCACTATTTTATTCATGGGAGAAATAAGAGGACTCCAAGCTTTATACCCAAGGCTTGACTCCTCTGGCACCAATACCAGTTCCCCAATAAGCACACACAACAAGTAACAAGGAAACCCATTAATCCAAGTCAAAAAAAAGAAAAAACCAGCAATCAGACAAAGGATACACAGGAGAATATATTATATAATATGGAGTTAAGGAGCTCTGTCACTGGAGGTGAGTCATTCAGCTCAACAAAGAAAAAGAGTCCTACATCCTCCCCAAAGGAACCTTCCCCAAAGTCTCTAGGATAGTGAGCTGGAAATAAGAGACATGATGGAGACTGCCAGTTCCAATCATGTTGGCTTCTTCCCAGAGGCTTTTCCTTCAGCAATCAAAAGTGGGTTAGCATCCTTCATATTCTCTCTCAAAACTGGAAGAATATATACATAGATGTAGTTTGATTGTGTGTTTGATCTACATAAATTATGTACGATGTGTCTATAGGTATGTGTACCCATGTGTACATCTGTGTGTCTATGTTTGTGTGTGTGTGTGTGTGTGTGTGTGTGTGTGTGTGTGTGTGTGTGTAAACTCACCCTGTATTCACGGATATAAAGGATGGGTATTTAGAGGTTTTATTCACTTCAGTGCCAGCAGGAGAGAGGGAAGCAGTCCCTACAAGATGGCGCTCCTCTCCCTCTCCAATCAAAGACTCAAAAGTGGTGATGGTAGCGTCCAGCTCGGATGTGACAAGAGAGGCTGCACCAATGAAGCCTCTGGATCAGAAGCAAGTGAAAGGAGGATGGAGGAAGGACCATTCATGAATCAATTTGAGTCTTGCTGTTCCTGTCCTTAAAGCCTTGGTCCTGGGCTTCTGGGGCCAAGACCTGCATAGTTCTGTTGCGGAAGGTGAGCTCGAAAAAGAGAGACCAATAAAGATGTTGCTAAGGGAAAATTGTATTTAAATGTCAATCCTGTAATGGAAGTTTCAGCCTGCAAAGACTATGAGCCAAGAGTAAGACATCTGCTGGGTTCTTGCTGAGCCAAGCCAGGGCAGTTAATAATTTCTTGCTTTGTCTTAATGCCAGTTTCATCCTTCAAAATATGGAGGAATCAACCAACCAAGGGCAGGTTCTATTTGCCATATGATCTTAGTTGCAGGGAAAAACTGGTTTCTGGGTAGAAATGAGGAGACTCTTGAGGGGAAGTGAATAAAAGCCCTCTAATGTGTAATAAAGAAGAAGGTTGGGTATAATCTGGCATGTACCCTAGATTTTGAAAGAGGACATTTCATAGAGTTCAGAGGATGGAGAGGGAAGATATGATGGGCTACAAAAAAAAAAAAAAAAAACATTCTTCTAACACGGTAACACTTGCAAATTAGGGTAGGGTGTTTTCTTTTCCTTAAAAGTTGCTAGGATAGGGGGCAGCTGGGTGACTCAGCAGATTGAGAGCCAGACCCAGAGAAGAGAGTTTCTGGCATTTCCTAGTTGTGTGACCCTGGGCAAGTCACCTAACCCCCATTGCCTACCCTTACCAATCTTCTGCCTTAGAACCAATACACAGTATTGATTCTAAGACAAAAGGTAAGGATTTTTTTTAAGTTGCTATGATATCTAAGTGGCTCAGCCAGTAGAAAACTAGGCCTAGAGGTGGGAGGTTCTGAGTTAAAATCTGACTTCGGCTTGCTTCCAAGTTATGTGACCCTGGGTAAATCACATAATCCCAAATGCCTAGTTCTTACTGCTCTTCTGTCTTAGCATGAAAGCTTAGTATTGACAGTGAGTAAGGAGTAAGACAAAAGACAAAAAGGTAAGGGTTTTGGTTTGTTTTTTTTTTTAAGGGAATAAGACCATCCTAAGGACAATCAACTCAACTTGTATTGTCATTCATTTGTTTTTGTTAGTTGTGTCTTCAGGACCCCATTTGGGGCTTTCTTAGCAAAGAAAGATACTCAAGTGGTTTGACATTTCTTTCTCCAGCTCATTTTATAGATGAGGAAACAGACAAACAGAGGGAAGTGGCTTGCCCAGCATCATCCCACCAGTAAGTGTCTAAGGCTGAATTCAAACTCAGGTCTTCCAGGCTCTATCCACTATACCACCTAACTATCATTGAATCAACCTGATGTGTTCTAAGTGCCTATCTTTGTCCCTCTGTTGGTTAAATGGTGAATGTCCTAAGAATGTCTCACTTTGTTCCAGTATTGAACCTAAATGCCTGCACAGGACACCCTCATTATCCTGCAGTAGGGTCTTGTTCTGGAAGAGAGTCACTCAGCTATCACAGAACACAAATTGCCAGAGCTGAAAGGAACCTAAAAGAAACAAGGATCCTTGAAGATCGTGGAGTCCAATCCCATCGTTTTGCAGAAGAAAAAACTAAGACCAGAGAAAAGAAGGACTTGAGGAGTTTGAGACAAGATGGATCTGAGACAAGAAAACAGATCCTCAACACTCCTACTGTTCTGACCACTATACCATGGTCCTTTTGTTGGGATTGAATAATCTTCTCAAAAGTCTTTTCTTTTCTGTCTTAAGAGCCCTATTGTTGTGGCACAATATTTTGTTTGCTTGTTTTAAAAAACATTATCTGTGTCTTCAAAAAGGGAAAAGAAAGGAAAGAATACAATTCCAGAAAAACCCAATTGGAATCAAAGCAATATTGATTAAGTGTATGCTTAGCCCTGGATTAAGCTGTGGAGCTCCCATAGTGGAACACTCAGTTCCCACTCTGAAGGACCCACAACCACCTCGATAAAGTACCATCATTTTTCTTAAAGAAACATTGGAGAGATGTATTCTGGGTGACAAGAAGCTAGTAAGGAGAATTCCAAAAAACCTTCTAATCACTCTGGGACTTAATTTGCCCATATACAAGCTGGGTTGGACCAGGTAATCTCCAAAATTCTCCCTGGCTCTAAAATAAGACGAGGCATAAAGAAAATGTGTGTGTGTGTGTGTGTGTGTGTGTGTGTGTGTGTGTGTGTGTGTGTATGAGAGAGAGAGAGAGA
>NW_025367772.1:0-5274 GCF_016433145.1 Gracilinanus agilis | reverse complement strand
CTTCCACAGTCGTATACCCGTCTGCACTGGTTCCCCACTTAGGCTTTAGTTCCTGGCTGTGTTTGCCTCCACCCACACCTCTGCTCAGCCGGCACCCACGCCTCTGCTCAGCCGGCACCCACGCCTCTGCTCAGCCGGCACTCTGCGCGCCCAGCGTCCACTCTCTGCTCCCACGCGCTCAGCTTTCGCGTGCGTTCTTGACTTAATGGGGTCCTAAGTCTTGCTGCTCTCAGGAACAGGTCCCGGAGCTGCTGATGACTCGATGGGTGCCCCAAACTTGCTCTATTTCTTTTTAGCTGGGTTCGAAGCTATAGGTGAGTGTGGAGGGGGTGGGGGTGGGGCGGCTGCTCAGCTCGCGATTTAAGGAGAGCCCTTTTTAGCCTGGAAATGTCTCGATTCCACGTACCTTCCACGCTGTGCCCTGTTGTGGGGTTCCTCCGTTCGTCTGGACTTGTTTTTATGTCCCCTTGAGGAGTTTTGTGTGTTTCGGTCAGGAGAGGTTAAGAGCTGCTTCTTACTCTGCCGCCATCTTAACCCGGAACCTATAAATATTTTTGTACATATCTTTTTCCCTATTATCTCTTTGGGGGTATAAACCCAGCAGTGGTATGGCTGGATCAAAGGGCCTACAGCCTTTTAAAGCCCTTTGGGCATAGTTCCAAATTGTCTCCCAGAATAGTTGGATCAATTCACAACTCCACCAGCAATGCATTAGTATCCCAATTTTGCTACATCCCCAACATTTATTACTTTCCTTTGTTGTCATATTAACCAGTCTACTAGGTATGAGGTGGTACCTCAGAGTTGTTTTGATTTGAATTTCTCTAATTATAAGAGATTTAGAACACTTTTTCATGTGCTTATTGATAGTTTTGATTTCTTTATCTGAAAACTGCCCATTCATGTCCCTTGCCCATTTATCAATTTTTTGTATAATTGATAGTACCACTGCTCATTGTACTTTCTAAGGCTAAAATTTTTTTAAAAAGTTCATGACAAAATCTGGTCATATATAGAATAATTTTTTTACAAAAGGGAATCCTCCTGCTACTCTTATTTTAAAACCTGATTTCTTTCTTCTGCCATTCCACTTTTAAGGCTAAGCAGGACAGTGGAGAGAACAGCAGCTTGTGTTCCCATACCTGATCTAATGTCAATAAGGAGTAGGACCTTGGGCAAGTGACTTTTCCTCTCTTGGTTTGTTTCTTCTTCTATAAAACAAAATACTTGGATTAAATTATCTCTAAGGTTCCTTCTAGTTCTCACATTTTATCATATTTCCATATGTTATGCTTACATCATGATAATGTTTTATTTTTCTGTTTTTTCAAACTCAAAGATTTTCTCCTGTAATAACTAAATGTTTAACCAGCTCTACTCCATGATTCTAAACATATCCAAATAGTGTACTCTGTCTTTACCAGCATAATAATTCAATAAGCATGGGTTAAAGTTCAGCAATCAATTTCTACAGGGCAAGAGAAGGGATTGCTATAAATGCAGAGGGCAGAGCTAAATTGAAGGTCCAGAAAACAAGTACTACCAGTGAGAAAAGAAAGGAAGTAGTGTCAAGGGAAGTAGACTGCTGTCAGCAACCAGGAACTAAACATGAGCAGGAGGGAATATATGGGCAGAATTTCAAGAAGTCAGGCTGGGTTTCATGTTCATAAAGACACTAGGAAATCATTATTAATATACTATAGAAATCTAAGTTATTGGACATCATCCAACCCCCAGAATCAGCTACAACAACTCTCTCTATTCATAGGGCTTCTCTCTCTCTCTCTCTCTCTCTCTGTGTGTGTGTGTGTGTGTGTGTGTGTGTGTGTGTGTGTGTGTGTACACACACAGAGTAACAACAGAAGCCAAACTTCAGTTACTTTTCCCCTCTATTCTGCCAGGCTTCACTTTTCAGACTTCATTACCAGGCTTCAGGAGCTTTCTCCAGATACTTCTATGGCCCCATTCTCCAACTGGTGAGTTTCTCCCAGAATCTCCATTTAGGGACATCACCACTAACACCCTCTGGGTACCTTTCCCCACCTGCTTTTCAGCTCCTGTTAATATGCTGCCTTCCCACATTAGAATGTAAGCTCCTTAAGGACACAGATTCTTTCCTTTTATATCTCTAGCATTTAGCACAGTGACTAAGAAATGCTACCCTTGATGAAATGCTATCCTTAGCCAAAAAGGGAACTGTTGGAGTCTTAGGGCATATCAAAGCATGCCACCTTCTACTTTATTTCCTTTATGATATTTTTATTGCATATGTGATATGTCTCTTCTATCCAAACATAAACAATATGGAAAAATTTATTGCATGAAAATACTGGTATAAGCTATATCAGGCTATTTACTATGGGGGGGGGGACAGTAAAGAGAGGGAAGGAGAAAATCTGAATCCTAAAATGTCAGGAAACATGGAACTGAAAAGATAATGAAATAATTTTTAAAAGATGTGTTCTTTTCTAAAGTAACAACTAATATGTTCAATTTTACTCTCACATCTATATAAATACAATTTTCGTCTCCACAATTAGAATGTAAACTACTTGACAGCATGATTCTTCTGCTATTGTCCTTGTAATCCCAGTTCTCAGCATAGTACCTGGCACATAAAAGCAATTAATAAATGCTTGTTGATTAATTAATAATTTGAAGAAAAGATCCCATCAATGTACTGCCAGAAAAAGAAACTCAATCATTTCTATCTTTATTAGGAGCATGCTGTAGTTTTAATAAAGATTTGAAGAAGAGTTTATCTTCAAGTAGGAGTACATATCTCTAAAATAAATCTCAAACAGAAATAATTTAGGTCATTACAAACAAATGTAAAGTATTTTCAACAATAAGAATAATACATATGATGTTCCATTAAGATTTAAGTCTTTCAGTAAGATTATCCAAGTGACATTTTAAAAAAAAACCTTTTATCTGTTTATATTTAGTACTATTAGTTAAGATATAATATTAGAGATTGTTTTTGGTTCTATTCTAACCTTTTCTATGCATATGAAAAACTAAAACAATAATAACATTTAAATAATGTGAAATTTTACCTTGATATCCAGTTAAATATGTACCAAAAAACTCAGATACTTACTATATGACCCTGGGCAAGCCATTTAACTTTTCCTATCCTGAGTATCTTCATCTAGAAAATTAAGAAGAGGGGCAGCTAGATAGCTCAGTGGCTAGAGAGCCAAGCCTAGAGATGGGAAGTCCTGGGTTCAAATTTGGCCACAGACACTTCCTAGCTGTGTGACCCTGGGCAGGTCACTTAACCCCCACTGCTTAGCCCTTACTGCTCTTCTGCCTTGGAACCAATACATAGTATTTATTATAAGACATAAGGTAAGGATTAAAAAAGAAAAGAAAAGAAAATCAGGACAATAATAGTGCCTATCTCACATGATAGTAATGAAGATCAAATGAGATTACTTATTAAAAAATGCTTGATTTTGTTGCTGTTGTCTTTGTCCAATGCCTGGCATGAAGTTTGTTTGATAATGACAGTAAGTTATGGTGGAATGTTAAAAATATTTTTATTCTCCCTTTTTATATTCTGTTTCTTATCAATCTAAATGTTAACATTTTGAAATAAAATGCTTACTTTCAATGAAAAATGATTAAGAGAAGGAAAATATTCCCACATTAATTGTTGCTTCAAATGTATGCTGTTACTTTAATAATGGTGAATAAACCTATTTTTAAAGGACCTATTATTCCTATATTCTAAAGAATCATTTGAATAACATTTGGGTTGATAATTTTGGAAAAGTCTCCACAACGATCAAGATTTGAAAAAGCAATTCATACTCTCAAAGTGAAATGGCAATTTTAAGCTTAGAAAACTCCTTAAAATAGTCTATAGTCCTACAGATCTACCAAAGGGAGACCATAATCCCAGTGGGAATCTGGAAGACCATGTGCAGATTTTCTCTGAGCTGCTTTGTCTGTCAGTTTAGTACCACAATTATTTCTTCTTGGCAAATTTGTTCTTCCCTGATCTCCTTTTGCAGATCCCTTGGCATTTTCCATTCAATGACTACTTCTTTGACATACAGAAAATAAAACACAGTTGGGAAAATTATTACTGAATTTTTAGTCAAAAGATCAAAGTTCAAATCTCAGCTATGTTGCTTAATAGCTGTATCACCTTGGGCAAGTCGCTTGTTCATTTGTAACATGAGAGAATAGGAATAGACGACCTTTACAGCCCCTAAATCTGTGATCCAATTAATTCATTTTCAACTCAGCAGCCATGTGTACAGAACTGTCAAACTCATTACGACAGCCATCCTTAATCTATACACTGTAGCTCTTAGTGTCCTTCAGCATCAAGATCAGGCACAAGAAATTGTTCTGTTTCTCCATTATCTAATATCATAAATTTCCAGGTGTCCATGTTCTTCATTTCATTGCTTATTCATTTATGGCCAAGAAAAATAGGTCTGAGATAATGGTGAACAAGTGGTTCTAGAGAAGAAAATCATAAACCTCTTGGAGGTAAATTTGGCTCCTATTTACTAAGTCACCTTTGGAATATATCCCTAAAGGCACAACATAGTAGGTGTTCTCTCCCATTTGGAGAAGTAGAAGCAATCAAGCTAACCCCAACTATTTTGGTAATTTGCAGGTTGCTGAGAAAGAAATAACATGTTCAACATGATGAAGGGATTCTTTACTTTTAGGGGTGTCTTGGTGATTGGTAGTCAAATTCACATCCAAAAAGTTAGTGATTTTCTCCTAGAAAAATCAATCAACCAAAAAGCATTTATGAACTATTTACTATATGTACTATGCTAAGAGGTGAGGACAGACAATGTCATGCTTTACTGAGAACATAAACACCATTTGCCACTAGCTTCCCCTTCTCCCCTTGACATTTCAAAACTGGTCTATATCAAGCCTCCATTTTCTCTTTTTTTATCCCATTCTCTGATAAAGAGATAGCCCTTCTCCTTGCCAAAACTGGCTCTCTTTCTTTCTCAAATCCATCATCACCTACTCTGATATCGGAAATTTGGGGGTCCTTGAACTAATTTTGAGGTCCCTGATCTAAACTTCCTGTGGACATTTAGGGCTCTTTCAAATTACATTTCCCATGATCCAACTGGCTTCCTGTCTTACGTGGTGATGTAAGACAGTTATGTAATAATGTAAACAGAAGGATAAATAGTGAGTGCCTGAATTGGTACTTCCTCTTTGGTGATTTGGAGGGGAGCCAGGATGGAAGGAAGAGGTAACAGGGCCCACATATTTTATTTTATT
>NW_025367771.1:0-10726 GCF_016433145.1 Gracilinanus agilis | reverse complement strand
AAAAACTCTGACAGGGGTCTAATTACTCAAATATACAAGGAGTTAAAGCAATTGTATAAAAAATCAAGCCATTCCCCAATTGATAAATGGGCAAGAGACATGAATAGGCAATTTTCAGGTAAAGAAATCAAAAGTATCAATAAGCACATGAGAAAGTGTTCCAAATCTCTAATAATTAGAGAAATGCAAATCAAAACAACTCTGAGGTATCACCTCACACCTAGCAGATTGGCTAAAATGAAAGAAGGGGAGAGTAATGAATGCTGGAGGGGATGTGGCAAAATTGGGACATTAATGCATTGCTGGTGGAGCTGTGAACTGATCCAGCCATTCTGGCTGGCAGTTTGGAACCATGCTCAAAGGGCTATAAAAGACTGCCTGCCCTTTGATCCAGCCATACCATTGCTGGGTTTGTACCCCAAAGAGATCATAGATAAACAGACTTGTACGAAAATATTTATAGCTGTGCTTTTTGTGGTGGCAACAAATTGGAAAAGGAGGGTCTGCCCTTCAATTGGAGAATGGCTGAACAAACTGTGGTATATGCGGGTGATGGAATACTATTGTGCTAAAAGGAATAATAAACTGGAGGAGTTCCAGGCGAACTGGAGAGACCTCCGGGAACTGATGCAGAGTGAAAGGAGCAGAGCCAGAAGAACACTGTACACAGAGACTGATATACTGTGGTAAAATCGAATGCAATGGACCTCTGTACCATCAGCAATACAATGACCCAGGACAATTCTGAGGGATTTATGGTAAAGATGCTACCTACATTCAGAGGAAGGACTGCAGGAGAGGAAACATATAAGAAAAACAACTGCTTGAACGCATGGGTCGGGGTGGACGTGATTGAGGGTGTGGACTCGAAACTACCACACCAATGCAACTACCAACAATTTGGAAATTTGTCTTGATCAAGGACACATGACAAAACTAGTGGAAATGCGCATCGGCCATGGGTGCGGGGAGTGCGGGGGGGGGGTGTGTGAAGGGGAAAGGAGGAGCATGAATCAGGTAACCATGTTAAAAATGTATATTAATAAATGTTTAAAAAAAAAAACTACCAGACCAAGGAAAAAATATTACAAGCTGCTAAAAAGAAGTCATTCAGATACCAGGGAACCACAGTTAGGATTACACAGGATCTGGCTGCATGTACATTGAAAGACTGGAAGGCATGGAACACAATTTTCCAGAAAGCAAGAGAACTGGGTCTACAAACAGGAATCAATTATCCAGCAAAACTGTCTATATTATTGTGGGGGAAAGTATGGTCATTCAATAAAATCAAGGACTTCCAAGCATTCATAAAGAAAAAACCAGCCTTAAACAGAGAGTTTGCTGCCCAAACACAGAAATCAAGAGAATCACCATAAGGTAATTAAGACAATGGAGGGAGGGGAAAATTCTTTTCTTTAAGGGACCCAATAAGTTCAATCCCAAGAAGAAAAGAAGATATTGGCAAATATTAAAAATTGTTATTACCAACAGGGTAACTAGAAGAAGTTTACCTGGAGGGAACAGTGATAAACTGTATAGGATGAAATGTCAAGCGATATAAATATATATATATATATATGTATGTATGTATGTATGTATGTATGTATGTATGTATGTGTGTGTTTGTATAAATATATACAAAACTAGAGGGGGGAAAGAAGGTAATAATAAGAAAAATAGGAAAACAAAAAAGGAATAAATTTATATTCCATAAAGAAGCGCATGGGACCAAAAGGGAAAAATAACAATACACTGTAAGGGAAAAGAGGTTAGAGAGAGGAAATACTTAATTCTCAAGTGCATTGAAATTAACTTAAAGAAGGAAGAACAATCAGATCCATTGGGGAAGAGAATTGATTGGAGCTCTACAGAGAAATAGAAGGGTAAGAAAAGGACTGGTAGAGAGGGAAGTAACACTAGGAAGGGAGAGGGGGGTAGCTTAGAAAGATTCAAAAGAAGAATATGAGGGGAATAAGAAGGGAGAGGGGAGAGAGGGAAGTTCAATAAGGGAAGGGATCAGAGGAACTGATTAAAAACAAAACACTGGTATAGAAGGAAATAAGAAAGGACAGGACAAGGTGAGAGAATCAAAATGTCTGGGAATACACAGATGATAATTATAACTCTGGATGTGAATGGGATGAACTCGCCCATAAAACGGAAGCAAATAGCAGAGTGGATTAGAAACCAAAATCCTACCATATGTCGTCTACAAGAAACACACATGAGACAGAAAGACATACATAGGGTGAAAATGAGAGGATGGAGCAAAATCTATTGGGCTTCAAATGAGAAAAAGAATGCAGGGGTTGCCATCATGATCTCTGACAGAGCCAAAGTAAAAATAGATAAGGTTAAAAGAGATAGGGAAGGTAACTACATCCTAATAAAAGGCAGTATAAACAATGAAGAAATATCAGTACTCAATATGTATGCACCAAATGGTATAGCTTCCAAATTTCTAAAGGAGAAGCTAGTGGAGCTCAAGGATAAAACAGATAGCAAAATTATACTAGTGGGGGACCTCAACCTTCAATTCACAATTCCACCAGTAACACATTAATGTCCCAATTTTGCCACATCCCCTCCAACATTCACCACTTTCCTTTGCTGTCATGTTAGCCAATCTGCTAGGTGTGAGGTGGAACCTCAGAGTTGTTTTGATTTGCATTTCTCTAATTATAAGAGATTTGGAACACTTTTTCATGTGCTTATTGATAGTTTTGATTTCTTCATCTGCAAATTGCCTATTCATGTCTGTTGCCCATTTATCAATTGGGGAATGGCTTGATTTCTTGTACAATTGATTTAGCTCCTTATAAATTTGAAAACTTTTTAAAAAACCTTTGTCAGAGGTTTTTGTTATAAAAATTTTCCCCCAATTTGTTGCTTCCCTTCTAATTTTGGTTGCATTGGTTTTGTTTGTACAAAATCTTTTTAATTTAATGTAATCAAAATTATTTATTTTACATTTTGTAATTTTTTGAAATCTTTCCTTTGCCAAAGATCTGACAGGTATATTATTCTGTGTTCACCTAATTTACTTATAGTTTCCTTCTTTATATTCAAGTCATTCCCCATTTTGAGTTTACCTTGGTATAGGGTATGAGATGTGGATCTAAACCTAATCTCTACCATACCATTTTCCAATTTTCCACAGTTTTTGTCAAATAGTGGATTTTTGTCCCTAAAGCTTGACTCTTTGGGTTTACCATAGATTGTCTTGCTGAGGTTATTTACCCCAAGTTATCTTCCCTTCTGTCTCTTAGCCAGTACCACATTGTTTTGATAACCACTGCTTTGTAGTGCAGTTTAAGATCTGGTACTGCTAGGCTCCCCTTCTTCACATTTTTTTCATTATTTCCCTTGATAATTCATCTTTTGTTCTTCCAAAAGAACTTTGTTATGTTTTTTTCTAATTCAGTAAAAAAGTTTCTTGGTAGTTTGATAGGTATGGCACTGAATAAGTAAATTAATTTGGGTAGGATGGTCATTTTTATTAGCTTGTCCTACTCATGAATAATTAATATTTTATCAGTTGTTTAGATCTAGTTTTGTGTGAAAATGTTTTGTAGTTGTGTTCATATTCTTGTGTTTGTCTTGGCAAATAGATTCCTAAATATTTTATATTGTCTAGATCTAGAGTGATTTTAAATGGAATTGCTCTTTCTTGCTCTTGCTGCTGGGATCCGTTAGAAATATATAGAAATGCTGATGATTTATGTGGGTTTATTTTCTATCCTTCAACTTTGCAAAAGTTGTTCATTATTTCTACTAGCTTTTTATTTGATTCTCTAGGATTTTTTAAGTAGACCATCATATCATCTGCAAAGAGTGATAGCTTAGTGTCCTCATTGCCTATTTTAATACCTTCAATTTCTTTTTCTTCTCTAATTGCTACTGCTAGTGTTTCTAGTACAGTGTTAAATAATAGAGGTGATAATGAGGTTTCTCTCATAGGAATTAGGTCACCCCTAAAGTTCTTCCCATGGGAATAGAGGGGGGAGGGGCTAACCCCTCCTCCTCCCTGTCCCTCTCTCCTCAACACAAGCCCTGCGTTCTCCCAGCTCTTCCCCTGCTATGTTCAACTTCTTGTTTTCCCTCCCCTTCTGTGTCACGACTGAGTCTGGGCCCAAGAAGACCCATAAGGGCTCCAAAGTATCCCAGGACATATTTAAATCCAGAACCTGTGCTCTCCCGGCCAGGCTCTATCCACGGAGCCATCTGGCTGCCCCTGGAGTCAGCTTCCTTCCAGAATTTTTCCTCTACATCCGTCCTGGTGCTTCCAGGCATTCCCCACCCCTGCTGCTAACCCCAAGAAGGGGTCCTTTCCCCACTGCAGGCTGGGCCCCCCAATTTACCTTTCCTCCAGTCCTTCAGGGGCTGCTTCTATGCTGGCCTCCCTGTACCCCTATCCCAGGAAGGACCCTTTCCCTTTCCCTTGTTAGAGCCAGTCCTGGCCTCCCAGGACTTTGTCTTCCAGTGGGGAGTGGAAGGCAGGGAGGCACTTTGGGGGCACAACTTCCTGGGCTGAGGGGCTTCAGGGCATGGATGCCCCCCCCCTCATTCTCCAGGGACTGGAGCAGTGCAGGATTGGGTTTGGGGCCTTGTTAGCTCCATGGAAGAGGAAATTACATGAAGATATGCAGACGCTGGGAGGTGCAGGAGAGAAAGACTGGGCCAAGGTGTCTCTGAGCAACGTCTGTCTCAATTGGATGGCCAAGAAAGGAGGCCGAAGTCTGCAGATGACCCCTTGACTCTGAGACCTGGTCATTGCTGGGAAAAGGGTTCCTGGTGGCTAGAATCAAGGAAGAACCTTCATGAAGTGCCTGTTGGGAGCCTGGAAGAACAGAGAGCCGCCCAGGCAGGCCCCAAGAACAGGACAATCTTCAGGACGATGAAGATGATGATCTTGTGGCCCTCACACGAGGCAGCCTCGGAGACTGGGAACAATGTATGTAAAGAAAATAAGATGAAATATAACGGGCATTCTTTCTTTATATGGTATTTCATCACGAACAGCCCCAAGTGTTCATAAGTGTAGTTGCCTTTAGCACTATTACAGCAGGAATTTCAGAGAGATTTCTGCCTTCTCTTTACCACGGGCTCAGCTTCTCGTCTCCCAGTACCTAGAGATGCCCAATATATCTCGGACATAGAATTCCTCCGGATACGATCTTGATGGAAATGAGGTTCTCTACATGTTTATCAAAGTTTACAAAATGGGCAGATGCTCCAAAATGCTCCCAAAGCCCTGTTGCTTTGGGGCAGTGTTCTGTGATGACCTAATGCAGTTTTGTCAGTGTGGTGCTCCCTTCCCCGTTGGACAGGGTACAGTAAGGACCTCCTGAGCTGTACGCTTTGTTCTGTGTTCTTGATGGTCCTATAGCTAATGACACCTTTCAGAGCGAACATTTCTTGAGCACTTACAGGTTTGCAGGGAAGTTTGTGCCTGTCCTTTCATTTGCTCATTTCAAAAATTATGAGGCGAGAGTTATTATCCCCATTTTATAGATGAAGAAAGTGGAACTCAGGGATTGTAAGTCTTTATCCCAGTCACATTCCTGGCAAACATCTTTAATTAAGCTTTACTGACTCAAATTCCATCCATCTCTTCTTTAAATCACCTAGTTTTATGAGATAAAGTATTCCAAAGAATCATCAAGTTTCTTTCTTAGAAATGTTCACAGACTTTTTGGGCCTTTATGGAAAATCAGCTCAAATCACTCAAGACAATTCAATTCAAGGATTACCAAAGTACCAGTAAGGTGGCCAACTTCATTAGGCCTTCTCATATACTTCCATGAAAAAGCATACAAATTTTGGACTCCCAGTGCCTGAATCCCTCTCAGAAACACAATGCACAAAGATGTACACCCTCTTCTTGAGTCAGTTTTTCCCCATAGCATTTGATAAAGAATCTGACTCTGGAAGTGAAGACAGGCCAGGAGTGGGTGTGACAACTCTGGGACTTCTTTGCTTAGCAAGAGGGATGTGGTTGTGAGCAGTATATAAAGGACTGAATGGATGCTCCTTGCTCAGAATTCAGGTCACATAATTTTAACAAACATTTGTTTAAAAACTACTAGTGATAAGGGACAAACGAGTGACTGTGAGGGCCAGGAGCTGGGGTTAAACCCACCATCACAGCAGCAGAGAGAGAGACTCGGTTTTACAAAGAGCCAAATCCTTATAAGGGAAAGAGTGAAAGAAAGGAAAAGATAGCTAGAAAGAGAAAGAACAAGCCCATGAATATCTGAGAGAGAGAGCCGAGTGGGTAAAACACACAATGATTGTAGCCAGGTCTTCTGTTTATTATGAGATAGAGAAAGAGTTTTATAGAATGAAGAGTACTAAGCATTATATCATGTAAGAGGAGTGACCTTCTCACAGAATATTGTTTATGAAAAGACTTTACCCAAAGCATTTCTTTTTCTTATTAAACCCTCACCTTCCGTCTTGGAGTCAATACTGTGTATTGGCTCCAAGGCAGAAGAGTGGTAAGGGTTAGGCAATGGGGGTCAAGTGACTTGCCCAGGGTCACACAGCTGGGAAGTGTCTGAGGCCACCGAAAGCATTTCTAAGGCACTTCTACAAACCCAAGCAATTGAGGAATATTGACAATAACTTGGGGTATACATGAATCAGGGGAAAAAAGTGTCTGGGTCATTTGGTCATGACATTACAAAAGCTTTTTTGGTCATCGAAATAATGAACTACTCAAGGATTGTTGTGAAGTAGCTTTCAGATGTTTTTATTTGGGTTACAACTTAGACAACACTCTGGAGCTGCTATTTTGAAGTCTGGCCTTGCCATGACATCCCAGGTAAACTCATAAGTATGTCTTTTGTGGCTGCTTTTCTTCAGGGGGTCTAATTTGTCTTAGGTTCCTTCACATATCCTTAAGCTAGTGTGAATGAAATCACTCTCCTTGGTGCTAAAAACATGAAGGTATCACCTAAGAATACAGAGTCTGCTTTTTAGAGGTGTTCTTGCAGAAAACAGAATGACTATTACCCTCACCAAACCAGAGCACAAACTTCAGGTCAAGGCCTGGGATGTCCTATGTAGGCCATAGGCAAGTGTCCTGTCCTTGGGTACTAGGCAGAGATGAATATTTCTTTTCCATTTCAGCTTCACTCTTTTGTGAAGAATGCCCACTTTAACAACAGTGCTGGTGACAAGGTGTTTTTGGATAACACAGCAAGTTCTGAGGCTCATTATAACATTTCAAAATATTTGTTCTTTCAAAATGAGACTGAAACTCTGCTGAAAGTGGGACAGTTTATCCCCAATGTTCCATATGATCAAGATTTCACTATTAGTGAGGAGAACATAGTATGGGGCTTGTTTGAGTCAAAGGTCAGAAAGAACTTCAGTGATAATTTGGAGCTTCCAATTGTGGAAATACATCTTATTTTTTAGTTCATCTACCTGAAGACCTTATTAAATGTTAAAATCCTTCACACATGTTTATTTTTTTTAGTTTGTTTATAATCACATTTTTATGGAAAATTGGAAAGTTTTATACACTGCTGTCTGTCACCCCTCCCTTCCCAGAAGATCTCAGAAATAAATAGCAAGTAGTCACTCCACCTGATATTCCCACATTGTGCAATATTTCATAGGTTGCATTATGGCAAATCATCCATTCACTTGACTTCAGCTCAAGCAAAGCCATTCAGTCATTGTGAATTTCCTCCTAAAGGACTAGAATAATGGGCTTGACTGATCTATTTTATTATATTAACTATTTAGCTAAATATTTTAAAACAATTTAGTTTTCCAAATTGTACTTACTAAATCACTATAGGATTTGCTATTTGCTTTCCATTGAAAAATCAACTCTGTCACATCCTTCAACTATGTGTATCTTACCGCTTATAAGGTTAAAAATTAAGTGCAGGCATCTTTATTCAGTTGGATGCCTTTCTTTATACAATCAAAGTTTTTTAAATGAACAAATTACACTTAGAATTACAGAATATTATTCATGAAAGGGATCTTTGATGTCCAACAAGCTCCTTTTCCAGATGAAGAATCTGAAGCAGAGGACTATGTTCAGCTAAAGCCATATTGCTACTGATGAATGGGAATAAAAATTAGATCAGGTATAATGGACATGCTATTGTATGTGCTTATTGGTTTATGGGCCATGGAGAAGCCTTGATACCTCTTCTAAAAAAATTAGATTTCTTTACATCTCCCCAAAATGACATCATAAATTCTCATAAATTAATCTACTTTGCCATCTGTTATTATGGCCTAAAACCTGAAAACACTTTCTTCTGTTGTCACTATTTGGCCTCCCCAGGCTGTGTGCAGTGACAACTATGCCCCTGGATTTAGGAATATCCCAAGGGAAGGAGAGCCCATTTGCTGCTTTGATTCTTCTCCATGCCCAGAGGGGGAAATTTCCAATCAATGGTTTCCTCTAACAAAATGAGTAACTTGGGGTAATGTTGAATTCGTGGGAACACTGATGATTGAATAAAAAGATATTCAGCCCCAAAAGGAATGCTTGTTCTCTTTCTCTGGTGGATCTCATGTTCTTTGTCTCTTTCGGATATTGCGAACCATGTCATAGGGATGAGTGTCAGCTGGATGAATATGTATGATCATAGATCTAGAGTTGGAAGGAACCTCAGGAGCCATCTAATTTAATTCCCCTATTTGATTAATAACGAAGTAATCAAGTATTGGGGTGTGTTCATCAATCCTACCTGCATTGGTTTGTTCTTTTTTGACCTTGTGCTTCTAGGCATTGTGCATATTCTCATCAATCCCATCAGGATTGGTTGGTCTCCTTGACCTTGTGCTTCTTGGCACTGTATAGTGGTTCTTTTGTTCCCTTCTCCTAGAATCAGACACAAACATTAATCATAGTCTCATAACATTTATCAATAAATGGCAGATTTCCATAGTCTAAAGCTTTTGGGTATGCATTAATAAGCAAATATATATTAAACTTATATTACTGCAAAATAAAAAAAGATTAACATTGATGATGTGTTCAAGAACAAAAATGAGAGAAAAAAGAAACTCAAAACTATTTTGTACATATAAGGGAAAAGAATAATAAAAGAATGTTTTAAAAAAAAATATATATATAGCTTAGAATCAGCAAAAGGTTTCTCACCCCAAAAAAATGAGATCCATTTCCTTTTTAAACTTGGCTGCGATCCACTGTGTGAGTGCAAATGATTTTCACAAGATAACAGATTTATAAAAATAGTAATATAGTAGATAATGTACATTCAAAGCACTACCAAAATTTTAATAACACATTTAATGAAAATAGCAAACAAACCCATATCATACATGATTCACATGGCTTTCTATATAGCCACTTGCTGTGTGATATTTAAAAAATGTATTTGTCATAAATTCTATATATATAGCAAATCTTTCCACCTTGACTGAGATATTTTTAACAAAATCTATTACTGCCTCCATCCAAAATGGGGCAGAGCTTAGAGAAAAACACAAAGCTAATAAAAAACTTTTTAGGTCCAAAATGTCACCAAGAATTCTAGATCCTTCTGGTGGAAACATATAATAAGCTAAAAAGTACACATATATAAAATCCTTCACAGGGAAAATCCTTCACACCTCCCAGATGAGATTATAACCCATTACAGGGTAACAGCCTCTTGGGCAGTGATTCCCAAAGTGGGTGCCACAGCCCCCTGGTGGGTGCTGCAGCAATCCAAGGGGATAGTAATGGCCACAGGTGCATTTGGGGGTGGTGAATAACTGTAAGGGGGCAGTGATAGTATGTGACAGGGGGCGCTAAGTAATACTTTTTCTGGAAAGGAGGTGGTAGGCCAAAAAAGTTTGGGAACCACTGCTCTTGGGCATTACGCTCCCTCTAGTATGGGACTAGTAACAGTTTACAGACCTGTCTCCAAAATATCCCACCCATTTCACATGGAGCAGAGGACTAAATAGTGAAAATCACTTCAGATTTCTCATCCTTCACATTTTTATAAATGCTAAAGTGGGGAAATAAAATAAAATAGTGCCATAGCACATCTCTTCAACTACCAGTGGACCCTTATTTCTAAAAATCACTTCTGAAAATATCTTAAAATCAATAAAGATATTTAGCTCATTAAATTCTCCAAAGGTTGTATACAATTGTCAAAATAGAATAAAACACTATTAAGGCAACAGGCAACATGCGATCTCAATAGCCGAGATGACAAATCCAGGATATATAAGACTTATGGGCTTTTTTATTTGCTTTAATACAATCATGGGGAGGTCCAATAAAATCATGTAACAGAATTTACCTAATAGCCAAAAACACAATAGCTTAAAATGATTCAATGTAACAAAAAGATATTGATCAGATTAACATATGAACTTGAAAAAAAATTAAATGATAAAACAACAAAATTAAATCATAAAACAATTACCAAAGTATAAGATACAGAGACTTTCAAAAAACAGTGGAGTGTGAGAAGGCTTACTAATTTTACTACCAGACTCTTTTAAAGTTCCTTTTGTTGGAGATCTGAATTTCCTCATAGTGGGGGAGAATTCTGCACTGAGCATAGTGTGGAGGACCCCCATATGGGATGAGGTACAGAGACTGGGCAGGCCCAAATCATCAAGGGTTGTAGGGAGATGAATTTCTCCCCTGAATTTCAGGCAAGATAATCACAACGACCAGCGCACCCCGGAATGGGGGGGGGGAGAATATATATATATATATATA
>NW_025367770.1:0-5884 GCF_016433145.1 Gracilinanus agilis | reverse complement strand
AGATTAGGAAGGAAGGAAGGAAGATTAGGAAGGAAGATTAGGAATAGGAAACCTGGAGAAGAAGGCATTAGAAAGGCACTCTGGAACAATAGATAGAAGGACACACCTGTTCAGGAGTGGAGAAAGAGTATAAGACTGGCAAAAGAACAACCAAACCCCCTTTGCTTCTTGTTCCCCATCATCTCAAAGAGCCAACTTCAGATAAGCTTCCCCCAGGAAGCCAGTGAACTCCAGAATTATGTAAAAATCTCAGGTTAGACATACCTAACAGCAGCTTCTGCCAGAAATCCTTTTCATGATCTGCTGCCCAGCTGGGAAAATGACCAATAGTTGGCCCTCTCCTTCTCACCCCTGCTCACCCTCTAGTGAACACCAACATGTTACAAAGGCAAACCAAATTCAGAGACATCAGCATCCCTAATTAATCCCCACTCTAGATAAAAGAGGTAGCTGGGTGGCTGGTCAGCCAGTGGCCAGAGAATGGTCTCTCCCACCAGCCACCTCAGCACGCTTGGCATCTGGAAGGCCAATCAGGGAAGATGGCCATCTCAGCAGTGACTAGCATCATCTCCTCCACATGGGTTTTTGAAGAGCTTAGTCTCTTGTGTCTAAAGATCACACTTGAAAAGGTCATCGCCTTTCTGGTTGATTCCACACGTGGGTGATTTTTAAGTAGCTGTCACTTTCCTGGCTCTCTCCACTGAAGGGATTTTCTCTCAACTGAAAAAAAATCAGATGATGATGTGGCAATTCATAGTGCCACTTAAAGGGGAAAAAAGGAAGAAAGGGGAGAAGAGAGGAACAAAGAGAGACATAGAGCAGGGAAAGGCAGGAGGGGAAGAGAGGGGCAAGGGGATTTTTTTTTTCCTACGCTGCTTGTTGGTTTTTAATAAAGAAGTCAAACTCACTTTTTAGATTTCCCATTAGGGGACAATAAGCTTTTGTAGTGGGAGCTGCTGAATTAGAACTAATAGCAAGCACAGCGCCAGAATCCGGGGAAATATCACTGCTAATAAGTTTCTGCCTCATGCTCTGTCACTGACATTCTGGGCACTGTTTTGTGCAATGAGGCAGAAGGTTTTAAATATATATGTGTGTGTGTGTGTGTGTGTGTGTGTGTGTGTGTGTGTGTGTGTGTGTGTGTGTGTGTGGTACATGCTTCCTGTATATGGAATCAGAAGAACTGAATATATGATCCAGTTGTGGTGAGGGGGCTTTGGTTAGAAGAGTTTGAATGAATAGGTTTTTCCCCTTCCCAGGTTCTCCCTATCCCCCAGCCTTAAAAAAACCACTATTAATTGGAACAGAATTTCCTAGTCCTCTGAGATCAGGAGTCAGATGGGAGCAAAGACCAGTGAGTACTCCCTGAAGAGAAGAAACAGATCCAAGAAGGCAGCCATCCTTTGTGTTTAGCAGTTGGAATTGTAACCAGGACAGGGTAAATGGGGCTTTTTCACCAGGGTGCTGAACTTAGAGGGGACTGACACTCTCCATATTCCTTCAGTAGTATAGAAACAGCAGAGCTTTGCATCTAGTTTTTAAAAAATTAATTGAGGGTAGCTAGTGACTCAGTGGATTGAGAGTCAGGCCTAGAGACAGGAGGTCCTGGGTTCAAATATGGCCTCAGATACTCTTAAGTGTGTGACCCTGGACTAGTCACTTAATCCCAGTTGCCTTATCCTTACCATTCTATTCTGATTCTGAGATGGAAGGTAAGGATTAAAAAAAAAAAAAAAAAAGAATTAAAGGGTGAAATCATGAAAGGCTTAATTTGTAGGAATATGTTCATCTCCTGGACAATACCTTCTGGGATGCAGGGAAGGTGGGGAGGACACTTGTAGATGGAGTTTATTACATAGATATGAAGACAAGTAACTTAAACATATAAGAGATTTGTAATTTCATTTATATACAGTCTTCTTTTTCTTTGTATATGGAAATGCTTGTTTTATTGTTTTATAAAATTTGGAATAGAAAAAAAGAATTACTTAAAATGAGAATTTGTGTGATGGCAGACTGGGGGAGGAACTTCCTCCTCACCCTTCACCCTTGGCTTACTTCAAATGAAAATACAATTATTCTTTTTTTACCTAAACCTTTACTTTCTATCTTAGTATCAATTCTAAGACAAGAACAAAGGCTAGGCAAACAGAGTTAAGTGACTCGCCTAAAGTCACATAGCTAGGATGTATCTGAAGTCATATTTGAACCCAGGACCTCCCATCTCCAGGCTTAGTGCTCTATCCACTCTGCTATGTGAGTTCCCCTGAGAATACAATTCTTGACACTCAGCCCTAACTTGGTTTATGATACTTGCCCCCAAAATCTTAAGGTCTGGAAACCTGAGAATCCAGCAGAACCCCAAATAGCCTGCCCTCGCCACACCCAAAGCATCATCCTGCCCTCCTTTTTAATGTCAAGCTTGGACTAGGTGCTAAGGGGTTGGGGCAAGGAATTAAAAACTGGCTAGGTTCAGGCTCTTCCCTCTGAAGTCCTTTTTGAGTTCTTCCAGAATCCGTGTCCAATCCATACTTTTGTTATAGACTTTGCATGTGTTTCCTTTGCTTTCATTTTCCTCTTCTGTGTCTGTGCCTTGCTTTTTGACTTCACAAAAATTCTTCAGAGTTAGGTGCTTTTTTTTGTTGTTTGGTCATTTTTCCTATCTAATTATAGGTAGGCTTGGGGGGATGATGTGATGGTCTAAGGGTTAAGAGCTCTGAGAACCCCCTCCTACTGCTGATTCAATTGATCCTAGAGATGTCCATAGCTTAAAGACCTGCCTTAGGCTTAGGTGTAAGCTTTTGATCTCACTCTGATCTTGATCAGGTTAGGGGGTTGATCAAATTCTAGCCCCAGGTTAGGCTCAAGTTTTTGATCTCACTGTGTACTTGATCCTATCAGGCATACCCTTGATTGTCCTGTCTTCAAATTCCTCCCTGAGCTTTAGGCAAAAAGATTAGTACTTGGTACTTACTACTACACCCCCAAGTGTGAACTAAGTCCTTATCCCAAGGCCAAACTAGAATTCCCCAGGCTGGGACTCCAGACTTCTCCACAGGTTTGAAATTTCAAGGGGTATGAGTCGACTTGTGTCACTATTTGCCCAGGCAGGATCTCGGGGATTGGATGTTAGCTTGGACATAGTTTCCTGAACCTCAGACAGCAGATGTGGGGTGGTAGGGGAGGAGGGGTGGCTTGCTATTCCCTCATTGCTACAGCTTCTTGCTGGCTCTGCTCTCCTCTCACCCCAGTGCCCCAGATTTTCTTTGCCTACCTTTTAGGTTTTCTTTTCTTGAAAATTGTTTCACTCTGTCTCCTTGCTGATTCTTTCACTCCTGTATTCATTTTGTGGTGATATTTTAATCTTTGTCAGAGAGGATTCTCATAGTGGCACAGAGCTGCTCTGGATTACTCTACCATCTTAGCTCCACCCCCAGAACCAGGCTTTTCCCTCTGAGAGATGACATTCTAATGAAAGAAATAAGACTGATGGCTATAAAATATTAAATGATAGTGCAGAAGTCAAGTCAAAGCAAAGAAAATAATGGAAGAAATGTTCTTAAGACAGTAGGCAATTAATTGCTAATGAGTGAGTGTTACGGTAACATGTTGTGCTGTGGGAAGTGGGCTAAGGCTGGTGTAGTCTTGAAAAGCTTCAGGGAAGGAGGAAAAAGACTCACTGTAGTCCTGGAGAACTTATCAGAGTTCAACTGGAAAGAAATAAGCTTTTTAACATTAGAAAGGGCAAGAATGCCTGCTCTGTTCCTATCCTAGGAGCCCAGTCATGTATTGTGTCCCCAGAGCTTGGGACAAACCCTGGCAACTAATGAGGGATTAATAAGTGTTTGCTGTCTTGCTTTAACTAGCCCAAAGAAGTGACCTTCTAAAAGATGGTCTTCCTGTCAGCCAGAAAATGAGCTTCCTTCTGCCTCCAGAAGTTTGAGAAATGGGCCTTTTTCTACCTTCAAAAGTCCTCTCCTTTGAGTTTCCCTTTAGTTTTGCTCTTTATATGACATCCTATTTCCCACCTCTGACTTTACATAGCTGATACCCTATGTCTATAATGCACCCCCATCTCACCTCTGCCTTTTGGAATCCCTAGAACTCTTGGTCCTCCCCATCCCACCCCCATTTTTACTACTATCTTTCTTTTTTTTTAAACCTTCCCATCTGTCTTAGAATCAATACTGTGTATTAGTTTTTTTTAACCCTTATCATCTGTCTTAGAATCAATACTAAATATTGGTTCTTTTTTCTTAACCCTTATCATCTGTCTTAGAATCAATACTGTATATAGGTTCTTTTTTTAACCCTTACCTTCTGTCTTAAAAGCAATACTGTTTACTGGTTCCAAGGCAGAAGAGCAGTAAAGACTAGGCAATGACTTGCCCAGGGTCACACAGCTAGGATTTGAACCCAGGACCTCCTATCTCTAGACCTGGCTCTCAATCCACTGAGTCACCTAGCTGTCCCCTAACCTCTTTCTTTTGAAACTATTTTGTATTCTATTTTACTATATACTATTTTAAATAATTTGCTTATATATTGTGTGAATATATACTATTTTAAATATACTATTTTAAATAATTTGCTTATATATTGTGTGAATTTTCTCCTTTACCAAAATAATGCAAGCTCCTTGAGGGCAGGGGTTGTTGTTTTTTTTTTCTTTGTAACCCCAGATCCTAGCAGAGTGCCTTGCATATGGCAATCAATTAAGAAATATTTGTTAAATCAAATAAAGCACTCAGTCAGGGAAGGAGCCCGTTGGGCCCTTGACCCATGCCATCAAATGCATGCCATCAGTTGCATTTAGAGGCCGAGGCCCCCAGGGCTCTCCCCTTAGTGTGCTCTTGAATCCTTACCCACTTTGATGATGGCTCTCATCCTGTCACCTTCTTTTCAGGATGAGAATGACAACCCACCGACTTTCAGCAAGCCCTCCTACTCCGTCACCGTCGTGGAGAACATCATGGCAGGTATGGGCCCCCCCCAGGACTGGACCATGTCCTATTGGGGGTGGGGTGGGGTTATTGGTCAATTAGCAGCCAACTGGTCCATCAATAGGGCAACAGTTAAGGTATCTGCAAACATGATTCTGAGCGCTGTGGGGGCAGAACATAGATAAATGTGAGACATGGTCTCTACCCTTCACAATCTCATATGCTTGCTAAGGAGAGAAATATCAGACTATTTCAGTGGTGAAGGATTTGCACTGACAATAGGTACAAAAGAAATTTTTAAAAAAGAGGTATGGGTGAATGGAAATAGAAATAATCAGGGAAGGCTTCACAGAAGAATAGGACTATAGCTGGCTCCTAAAGGATACGTGGAGGGGCAGCTACGTGGCTCAGTGGATAGAGAGCCAGGCCTAGAGACAGGTAGGTCCTGGGTTCAAACCTGAACTCAGATACTTCCTAGCTGTGTGGCCTTGGGCAAGTCACTTAACATCCTGCCCTTATCCTTCTGCCTTGTAACCAATATACAATATTGATTCTAATATTGATTTTCTTTAAAAGATACATTGAATTTAAATAAAGAGGGGAGAGGGAATAGGGTATTCCAGAGCCAAAGGAATAGTGTGAGTGAGGGTAAGTGAGCAATTAGCAATTTTAGAACCATCTACCACAGCTCCATGGGTAAAACTGAGTCCTATTTGCCCTCTGGTAAGCTCAGTGATTAGTAGGGCTTGGTGTAGTAGGCAGAGGAAACAAGGCCCCTCAGACTGGCCTTATCTGCTTTGGGTATTATACAGAAATAGCTTTTAATTTTTAGATGGGCTTTTCACATTCCCTCCAGAATGTTCATAATGGATGGATGAAAAAGTATGAGAGAGAGAGAGAGAGAGAGAGAGAGAGAGAGAGAGAGAGAGAGAAGAGGTAGG
>NW_025367769.1:0-5745 GCF_016433145.1 Gracilinanus agilis | reverse complement strand
TCTATGGATCCTTTCAATGTCTATATTGCCCTCTTGTTGTAGAACTTCAGGGCAATTTTGCTGAATAATTTCTTTAAGTATGGAGTCCAAGTTTTTATTAATTTCTGCCTTTTCTGGAATACCAATGATTCTCAAGTTATCTCTTCTAGACCGGTTTTCTTGGTCTGTCACTCTCTCATTGAGATATTTCATGTTTCCTTCTATTTTATCAGTCTTTTGACTTTGTTTTATTTGTTCTTGTTGTCTTGAGAGATCATTGGTTTCTAAATGTTCGATTCTAGCCTTTAAGGACTGGTTTTCGGCTCTAATGTTTTGGTTTTCCTTTTCAATCTGGTCATTTTTGGTCTTCAGTTGTCTTGTCTCACTTTCCAATTGCGAAATTCTGCCTTTTAAGCTGTTATTTTCTTGCCAGATTTCTTCCATCTTCCTCAGCATTTCATTTTTAAACTCTTCCATAACTTGTGACCAGCTTTCATTTTTTTGGGGAGGTTTGGATTTTTGTTTTCCCTCCTCTGTTGTCTGGATTTTCTCTGTGTAGAAGTTGTCGAGTGTTCCAGAGTTTCTCTTGATGGTCTTTTTCTTCTGGGCTTCCTTATTGCTGGCCATTGTTAGCCCCGCCCCTTTTCCGCTTTGTCTTTGCACTCTGGGTCTGCCTGGGCCTTGCAAGCTTGGGGGGGGGCCTCCGGTCTCCTTGTCCTCGGGGTCAGGCCTCCTGGTAGTTCCCGGTCTGCCCCTCTGCCCGAGGTTCCTTCAGCAGTCTTTGGGGCTGCTTCCACAGCCGTGCTCAGGTCTGCACCGGGTCCTCACTGGAGGTCCAAGCCTGGGCTGGAGATCGTTATTCAAGCCTAGGGCACTGCCTTTGCCTGCGCTGCTGCTCTTAGGGCCCTGCCTTCACCCCCGCAGAAGGTAGTGAAAGTCCGTGGGCTGGAGATCTTTATTCGCACCTGAGGCGATGCCTTCAGTGCTTGGGAAAGGCTGAGTTTTAGGGGCCTTTGTCCAGGCCCGAGGGGGTGCCTTCACCCACGTGGGCGCTCAGGGAAAGTCCCAGCCACCTGGGGTCCCTCCTCTTGCAGCGCACAGGTACGGGCTCAGGGGCTGCCAGTGATTATCTGGTTGCCCCAGTCCTGTTTACCAGCTTGTGCGGTGTGGGGGGTGGGGGAGGGGCTTCTTCCTCTCATGTTTTAGTGAGAGCTGTTTCACCCCTTTACAGTGTGGAAATGCCCCAATTCTGCGTACCTTCAATGCTGCGCCCTGTTGTGGGGTTCCTTCGTTCCTCTGGACTCGTTTTTATTTCCCCTTGAGGGGTCCTGTGTGGTTCGGTCAGGAGAGATCGAGCAGCTGCTCCTTACTCTGCCGCCATCTTAACCGGAAGTCTAAGCCATTCACTCTTGTTCAAGATACAATAATAGTTATTTTTTGCATTGCTTTTCTGGTTCTGCTCACTTCACTTTGCATTCGTTCATAAAAGTGTTGCCAGGTTTTTCTGAAAGCAACCTCAGTAGTATTCCTTTCCAATCATTTGCCACAAATCACTGTTTTGTTGTTGTGGAGTTGTTGCAGTTATGTCTGACTCCTTTGTGTCCCCAGTTGGGGTTTCTTGGTGAAGATACTGGAATAATTTGTCGTTTCCTTTTCTAGCTAATTTTGCAGATGAGGAAGTAAGGCAAACAGGGTGAAATGATTTGCCCAGGGTTACACATCTAGTAAGAGTTGGAAGCCAAATTTGAACTCAGGTATTCCTGGATCCAGGGCTAGTGTGATAGCTACCCCCACAAACTGTTCAGCCATCCCAGTTAAAGGACATCTCTTCAATTTCCTTTTCTTTGCCACCACAAAAAAAAGTTGTTATAAATTTTTTATGTTAAATTTCTTTTCCTTTAAAAAATTTTATTTTTATCTTTTTCAGATATTGACTGTGCCCATATTCCCCTTCTTCTTTTAAAAAGTCCTTACCTTCAGTCTTAGAATCAGTACTGTGTATGGTTCCAAGGCAGAAGAATGCTAAGAGATAGGCTTTGGGGATTAAGTGACTTGCCCAGGGTCACACAGCTAGGAAGTGTCTGAGGCCATTTGAACCCAGGACCTCCCATCTCTAGGCTTGGTTGTCAATATACTGAGACACCCAGCTGCCTCCATCCCCAAATATCCCTTTAGAGAATATCTTTCTTCCCTCTCAGGAGCATTTATTAATGTAAACTTAGTTATCATGGAATCAAGATTTCCTTTTTCTTTTCCTCTTTTAATTCTCTGTTTGCTTCTTCGCAAATTCTCCTATAGATCCTCTTCTTTCTAAGAAACTATAGGAGTTACCTTCCCTTCACTGTTAGTTTTTGACGTGATTAGGATACATCACATATTCCCCTCTATTTTCTTCTTCCTTTTCTTCCCTTCATGTGCCAATTATTCCAAGTTAGTCCCACAAATTACTAATTTAACTGTAGGTAGAATATTGTACAGTTTAGTCCATGGTATTTCAGGCCTACTTCTCCATCTTTACTTTTATTTGATTTCTGCTTTTGCTCTTGTCTCCTTAGGTACTTTTAGAAATAAGCAAAAAACTGGTTCAGGTCTGGTTTTCTTTCTGAGAATACTTTGAACGTCTTTAAAAATTTGAGCAACTACATTTTTCATGAATAGATTAAGCATAGGTTTGCAGCGTGTCATCTTGGGTAGAATTTTGAGCTGTAATTTCTGGTGGGTGCAGAATAATATTGTGTGGTTTGAATTTCCTTTCCTTTCTATTTGAAGGTCTTTCTCCTGGTTACTTGAAAAATTTATTGTTTGTTATTGGAACTGTTAAATTTAATCACTATGTATGCTTGGAGTTTGTATCATAGGATTTTTTATTTTTCTGGAGGTGATCAACGGGTTCTGTTGATTGACATTTTGTTTCTTATCTCAACATTTATTACTGCTCCTATTTTTTAACCAGTACTAAACAGTTTTGATAACTGCTGCTTTATATGTATTTTGAGGTCTGGAAATTCTATCTTCTCTTTATTCTTATACATTTTAAAA
The DNA here is from genome assembly GCF_016433145.1 of Gracilinanus agilis. Lineage (NCBI taxonomy): Eukaryota > Metazoa > Chordata > Mammalia > Didelphimorphia > Didelphidae > Gracilinanus > Gracilinanus agilis. The sequence goes on along the minus strand of NW_025367769.1, from coordinate 2,727 downwards.
TAATTTTTATTGATATTCTAGATTTTTTGTTTGTTCTAATGATTTTATTATTACTTATATTTAAAGTATTCCTTTGATAATTTAATTGGCATAGTATTAAAATGGTACACTAACTTGGGTAGTTCTATATTTTTTATTATGTTTATTTGGGGCAACCATGAGCACTATTTATTCCTTCAGCTTCTTTATTTCCTTAAGGAGCACTTTGTAATTGGATCTATACAAATATTTAATGTGCTATGGCAGCTTGACACCACAATATATTTTATACCTTTTGTCATTATTTTGAGTGGGATTTCCCTTTGTCTATAGACTCTTGGATTTTGCTATTATTATATAGAAATGCTATTGCTGTGTTTTTTGTGTACTTATTTGTTGAAGTTACTGTTCCAATTAGTATCTTTGATGATTCATTAGATTTTTCTAAGTAAACCATCATGGCATCAGCAAATAAACATTGTTTATATCAGTGATGGAAAACATTTTAGAGATGGAGTGTCGGGTTCCACCCTTTCCCCATCCACCAGAACGAGTGCTGTGTTGTCTCTCCCCCACCTGAGACCTATGCTGTACTTCCCCCCTATCCCCTGCCTTTACCCCACACAGGAGAGAAAGGAAGATCTCTCATTGGGCTGCTGGGCAGAAGGGCAAGTGATATGAAAAAATGTTGTCAGGCAAATTGGAGAGGGGGAGGGAAGCAGGTCTACTGTCCACCGGAGTCCCTCTGCCTTTCTACTAAAAGCTCATGGGGAGTGTGTGTAGCTGAGTGTTCACAGAGAGGGCTCTGCATGCCATCTTTGGCACCTGTACCTTAGGTTCACCATCACTGGTTTATATAACCATAGTTTCCTCTTGCCTATCATTATGCCTTTTATTTCTTTCTCATTACTATTGCTCACATATTTATAATTATATTGAATAGCAGTGGGAAGAGTATGTGTCATTGTTTTACTTCTGTGTTTACTGGGAAAACTTCTAGTGAAGTTTCACGGTATATCTGGGTGCATATACACGTATAATTATATATATACATATATATATACAGAAATATATTGTTTTTAGCATACATTAATATACTTAGTCCATTTTTCTGAATCTATTAAAATAATCATATGGTTTAGGATGTTTTTCAATTTTTGAACGATTAATCATGTTGATCATTTTCTCTTGGTGATCTATCCTTGCATCCCTTGTATAAATCCAACTGGATCATAATGAGTGATTTCTTGGATATTTTGCTCTGGTGTGATTATAAGGATTTTATTTTAAAATTTTGCTTCAATATCCATTATCTATATCAGTCTATAGTTAGCTTCTTTGCTTTATCCTTCTATAGTTCAGGTTTTAGGGCTATATTTGTTTCATAAAAGGATAGAATTTTGTCTAATGTAATTTTTGTGGAGCTTTGTTAACTGTTATTTAAAAGTTTGATATTCTTCAGTAAGCCCAAGAAGAGAAGAAGATTTTTATTTCAGTAATTCCTTTTACATCAAGTTTTATTTCTATTTATGAGATCTCATAAATTAAGATCTCTATGTAGTATTCTGTTAGTTTGGGTATTTTATTTTTTTGAAGAGAGTCCTATTTATTTTTGTGTTTTTGCTTTTGTCAGAATATAACTATACAAAATAGGTCCTGAAAAATAATTTTATTTCTGCTAGTTCTGTTGTGATTTCACCATGTTCATTTACTATTTTGTTGATTTGATTTTCCCATCCTTTCCTTTTTAATTAGGTTTATTAATTTGGTTAGTCTTTTCGAAGAGCCAGCTTTTAGCTTTGTTTATCCTTTTTGTGCTTTTTTTTGGTTTCTAATTTATCAATTTTCCTCTAATTTTCAATGTTTCCTCTTTGTGCTTATTTTGAGTTTGTTTGTTGGCCTTCTAATTTTAATAAATGAAAATCCTATAATAATTAAAGGCAAATCAACAATGTAAGAAGGCATAAACATTGTGAGATATAAAAGCTGTATTAAATAGCTTCAGAGAAGTGAACTATTTAAAGCCCTCATTCACTCTCCCTATTTTCAACTCTCTTTGCATCTAAGTGCAAAAAAGATCATAGGCATGTGTTTTAAGGTCTTGCCTTGGAGGTCACTGTCCAGCTCCTCAAGGCAGTGGCTCAGTTTGAAATCACAATCACATTTTAGAAGAAGTAGAAGAAATTGATTCAACCCAGAGAGAAAAGACAGTACAACTTTCAGGTTTAATGGGTGGGAGTGGGCAAAAGACACGGCAAATCAGAAGGGGCTAAAAGGGAAGGAGCCTCCATGTGCAAGCAAAAAGGGAATAAAACCCTTCCTTTGGTCTTTCCATTCCTCTCAGAATTTTCTCTGGCCATGGAACCAACCTACACACAAAAAAAGATTTTTGAGAAAATGATCTTAATTATTTTTTCAGTTAACAAGCATTTGTTACCCCTTCCTTCCTCCTTTCCTCCAAGGGAAAAAAAACCAACTCCTTGTAACTAATATATAGTCTCACAAAAAACATTCCCACATTGGACATGTCCAAAAATATGTGTTTAATTCTGTATATGAAGTTCGTTATAGCTCTATCAAGAGGTGGGTAGCATTTTTCATCTTTGGTTGTCTAAAGAGTTAATTTTAAAAGAAGCCATCAGGAGCAGGTAGGTGGCTCAGTGGACTGAGAGTCAGGCCCAGAGATGGGAGCTCCTGGGTTCAAATCTGGCCTCAGACACTTCCTAGCTGTGTGACCCTGGGCAAGTC
>NW_025367768.1:0-6001 GCF_016433145.1 Gracilinanus agilis | reverse complement strand
ATAATTAGATCTCACTGAGGCCCTTAAAAAGGCAAATTTAAAAATTATAAGTTTTCTTTCTTTTCCCTCTGTAACTTATTTACCTTTTCAGGTTTCTCTCGATTTTTGTGGTTCAATATCAAACTTTCCATTCAGCCCTGGTCTTTTCTGTGCAAATACCTGGAATTCTTCAATTTTGTTGAATGCCCATACTTTCCCCTGGAAATATATAGTCAGTTTTGATGGGTAGTTGATCCGTAGTTGCAGGCCCAGCTCTCTTGCCTTTCTGAATATTGTATTCCAAGCCTTACGGTCTTTTAGTGTGGAGGCTGCCAGATCCTGTGTGATCCTGATTGGTGCTCCTTGATATTTGAATTGTCTCTTTCTGGCTTCTTGTAAGATTTTTTCTTTTGCTTGAAAGCTTTTGAATTTGGCAATAATATTTCTAACCGATTTCTTCTCTGGGTCGAATATGGTGGGTGTTCTATGAATCCTTTCAATGTCTATATTGCCCTCTTGTTGTAGGACTTCAGGGCAATTTTGCTGAATAATTTCTTTTAGTACGGAGTACAGGTTTTTTATTAATTTCTAGTTTTTCTGGAAGACCAATTATTCTCAAATTGTCTCTTCTAGACCGGTTTTCTTGGTCTGTCACTCTCTCATTGAGATATTTCATATTTCCTTCTATTTTTTCAGCCTTTTGACTTTGTTTTATTTGTTCTTGTTGTCTTGAGAGATCGTTAGCTTCTAATTGCTCGATTCTAGCCTTTAGGGACTGGTTTTCCTTTTCAATCTGGTCATTTCTAGTGTTCAATTTGTTTATCAGTTCATTTGATTTCTGAGCCTCACTTTCCAATTGCAAGATTCTACCTTTTAAACTGTTATTTTCTTGCCAGATCTCTTCCATTTTCCTCAGAATCTCAGTTTTGAACTCTTCCATAGCTTGTGAGGAGTTTTCCTTATTTGAGGAGGGTCCGGATGCTTGTTTGTTCTCCTCCTCTGTTTGCTCGGTTGTCTGGATTTTCTCTGTGTAAAAGCTGTCGAGTGTTAAAGGCTTCTTTTTCTTGTTATTCTTTCTCTTCTGAATTTCCTGAGTCTGGGTAGCCATCATTAGCCCAGCAGCTTCTCAGGTTTATCCTCGCGCTCAGTGTCTGTCCGCGGTCAAGCCCCCTGGTGGATCCCCTTGCTTGATCCTCTGCAGGAGGTTCCTTTACATGTCTCAGGGCGCTGCTTCCACAGTCGTATACCCGTCTGCACTAGTTCCCCACTCAGGTTTTCAGAGCTTTAGTTCCTGGCTGTGTCTGCCTCCACCCCCGCCTCCGCCCGTGCCTGTACTCTGCTCAGCCTGCGCTCTGCACCCAGCTTCCGGTCTCTGCTCCAGCGCTCAGATTTCTCTTGCGTTCTCTGGCTTACTGGGGTCTTAAATCTTGCTGCTCTCAGGAACAGGTCCCGGAGCTGAGATTGTGGGCTGTGTACTCTTGGGTCCCATGAGAAAGTACATCAAAGACTGGATGATGAAATGATCAACAGTTTTGGCTCAGAACAGTGTATGATATTCTGTATTTGACCTTTCCTTCCAAAAGTATGGCCATGATAGACATCTTAGTAAGACAGGGTGATCTTATTTACATCAATTTAATAAAAAGAGATGTTGCACAGGAGGATTTTAAGACCAAAAGACCTCTGAGAATACAGATATGCAGAGTCAATGTTATTGATTTCTGGGTAACTTCATCATTACTCATGCCATCAACCCTTTGACTCCATGACACTGAAGTCACCACAAAGCTGGTAATCTAGGAGTTGTGGTTGATAATAGCCACCTACTTTATTTACCAGTCTCAGAAATCACAATAGTCAAGCTTCTATAATTGAAAAAAGAGTGGGACTCAGTGACTATGTATCCCTCTGGAAGCTCAAATGGTCAATAGATGGGCTATGCACAGAGGCTATTGGCATCTCTAAGCATTTTCAGAAAGAAATTCCATTTTATTCATTTTCCATAACTTGGCCTATTTCTCTTGCCTGGAAGTCATATCTTGTGTGACCTAAGTTAGCAATGATGGTGACTTAGTTGAGTTCTTTGCATGACTGGAGTCAGCAGTATAGGGATTCTCTGTGAGTTATCTAAGTACTCTGATTATTTCCCTAATATTATCCTCTTTGGTTCACTTTGCTATAGATGTGGGTTATTTTAGTGATGTTATCTTTCACTTGGAAGAGTTATTCACTTAAGAAGCTTTCAAAATATTAACCAGTCGCTGAAGGTTCTTTGAAGAAAAATATGACTGCTCGTGTAAACAATTAATGGCTGGTAAGCATGGCAGTGTATATTATGACAAACAACACATGCTTCATGATGCCAGCTGGTGTAATGATGTGATAATGTCTGACTCATTAACTCTGGCACACAGTTTACGATGCCCTTCCATGACAGGATTAATTGATTCACACATACATTAAAACAAAAATAACTAAACCGAAATTCAGCTGGAAGCCTGGCTCCTCATTTGTCATAAACTCCATTGCTAGTGGATGCTAAGGAAGGCCTTGATGCTGCCTGGGTGAAAGTTTAACCTTTCTTTGGGTTCTTGATAGGAAAAAAAAGAAAAAAATTAGTCTTAAAAAATGATCTCTTCTTGGGAATGCTTCCTAGTAGAAGTTTGTGCTAGAGAAAAATTTTTAGAGAATAATGCAAATGTTAATCTCAAAATTATTTTAAGCACATTTTAGTGGCCCCTTTAACTGAGAAGCCAATATTCTGGTGACCCTAAGATCTGTAGTTGTTAAAAGAATGTAAGACATTTTTCATAATTTTTGTTTAGGACAATAGATAATGCATGGAAATTTTCAAGAACAGTTATAAAATGAGATAGTTACACAGTGCCTTTTCCCTCTTTACATTTCCAAAAACTTCCAGGTTGAGTTATGAGGATTGATCATCCTTGTTATTTGAAACCTAGCTAAGGCAACTATGGGATTCTTGATCTATGAATTAAAAATGCAATGACAAGTCTTGTTAAATTTGAAGGCATCCTTATGTCTTTGAAAAGATATCAGTTATATAACTAACATATTTACTGCCATTCAATAACAGTTACAAGGCAATTACTCCTCAGGAAATGTTTCTAGTTATCAATTGTATATATAGTACTTAGCATATGCCATTTATGCTATTTAATAGAAATTGAATACATATGTGGTACCCATGCCCTTAAAGATAAACTTCCATAACAATTTTGCATTTCAACTGCCTAGAACTTCCAAAAAGTACCCTCAGATACACAAATGATATAAGGGTCATTGAAGAGGATGATAACTAGAAGATGGAAGGGCTTACAAGCATAATTTAAATGATACAACTGACAAATAAAATGTATATAAAAAGATTGTGACACATCAGAATGGGAAGATTGTTCATTTCTATTTTTATGTATTTTTCTTTTTCTTCCACCCCCAAGGAAGATAGCCTGCTTTACTTCCATATTTCTCTCAATTTCTCCCAAAATTTTCCCCTTAAAATCTTCTCCACATGTTTTAAACCCTACAAATCTTTACAGTTTTTTCTTATTCAGTTCAAATTGTACTTTTCTTTCTCATGTCACAAATTTCTCCCACAAAAGATGGAAGTAGAAGGAATGACAGCCTTAATAATTATTATTATACAAAAGTGGAACAAGGTTCCTCAAGGGATAGTGGGTTCTCCTGCTTTGGAGGGCAGAGGATGGTGGAATTATCATCCTCTTGTTCCTGGGAATCTCTCTTCTCTTAATATAACCCAAAGCACTGGCTAGATGATTAGCTATATTATATCAAGGATTCTTCTCAGGTGTGAGTTTAATTAGATGACCACTTTGATTTCTTCCATCTCTAAAATTCTGTGATTATATGTTTCTTGAATTCAGTTAGTAAGAGAATCTGTTGAATTTATGACTAAACTCTTTAAAACTGAACAGAATATTTTAAAATATGACACTAACACTAATTTCTATCAAAGTACTTATTTTAAAACTAACATTAATTTCAGAGAATGAAAAGTTAATTAAGTTGAAAGGGACATCAATAGCCGTCTAGTCTAATAAATAAATAAAAAGAATCCCCATTGTAATACCCAATAAGGTTTCTTTTAGCTACTACTTGCATATCTCCAAAGAAAGAAAACTCATCACTTCTTGACACAGTCATTTCACTTTTGGAAATCTTAAAGTGATAGGAAGTTTTTTATGACATCAAATCAAAATTTCCCTCTTTAAAACTTTTAATGATTGTTCTATACTGACACCCCAGACCAAACAGAGCAAGTCTAATTTCTCTTCCATATAAAAATCCTTTGGATACTTTAAGACAGTTATCATGTTCTCCCTGAATTTTCTTTTCTCTGGATTAAACAGTTCAAATCCTTCAACTAACCCTGACATAATAAGAAAATAAGAAGTCAAGGTTCCTTCGATTTGCTTTTTTCAGGATGCTCTTCTGCTTATTAGCATCCTGAAAATGTGACACTCAAGATTGAATAAAGTATTCTAGATAATGTCTAATGAGGCAGAGGCTGCTAAATACAGTCCACAGTCAAATTAGCTTTTTTTTTTCCCTCTCACACTGTCTTTCAGAGAAACTGCTATGTAACACGTCTTTCCTATGTCATACTTGTAGAGTCAAATTTTTGAAATCTAAGTGTAAGACATTCCACTTTTTCTCACTGAATTTTATTTTATTAAGTTCAGTCCAATGTCAACTGAAATTTTTTGTTTCTTGACTTTGTCATCCAATATTAGCTGATCCTGTCAAGTTTGGGATTCTCTACAAAACTAATGATCACATATAATGTGTAATGTATATCTTTATTCTAATCATCTTTCTAAAATGGAAATTAATTATTAAAAATCAGAGGACAAAGAAGGGATCTCTCAGTGTATTCTAATGGAAATTTCCATCCAACTTTACATTTAACCATTATTGACACTGAGTCTAAACAGCAAGTTTTGAATCTATTTAAATATATTATCATACCATCCAGAGGTGTCAAACTTATAGTTACAAAACTACCCAATGCTATTAGTAGTGGATTAAAATTCAGTTGGGAAGTGTTAGGAAAATAAGTAAAAATACAGTACAATATAATGTTAGTTTGTGGTTTTGTAAGTCACTATGCAGCCCAAAGGAATCCATTTATATTTTACTTTGAGACTACTGACTTTTGTCATATGTCTTCAAATTCTCTACAACAATACCATGAAATACTTTACCAGAAGCTTTATTTATGCAAGTAATTTGTTTCTACAACATTTTTTTGATTACGAATGTAGTAATTAAAAAAAACAAAAACAACAAAGTAAAATCAACTTGGCAGGATGTATTGTTGATAAAATAGTCAATGTGGATAAAGCATAGATAGAGAAGACCTGAGTTTGAATCTTGCCTCAGACACTTACTAGCTGTATGATCATGGTGAGGTTACTTTACCTCCATAGGCTTTAACTTCCTCATCCTCACCACATAAAATGGTGATAAAAGCACCTATGACACAGGAGCGTTGTGAGAATCAAATAAAAAAAACAAAAGTAAAATGTTGTGATAAAAATAAAGTTCTATATTAATGTTATATGTTACTATCATTGTTATAAATGCCACTTCCCTTTCTTGATATCTCAAAACCATAATGATCTAAACAGCATTTTCCCCCCTTAGGAATAAAAGTCAAACACATGACTATAGTTTCAGATTATATTCTTTTGCCTTAAGAAAACAAACAAACAAACAAACAAAAAACCCTAAGGACATTTGCTTTATCCCAATTTACTGTTGACTCTCCTATTTTCCCCAATCTTTCAAATACTGCTTACTATTGGAAAGGTTCACATCTGCCAGCACATCTGCTCAGTAATCCCATCTGCTTGTACTTTCAGCTTCTGATTTTGTTGAATATAGTATCTTCTACTAAAGCCATCCTCCCATGCCTCATTATTCCGAGGTGGCAACCCTGACTCCTAGAAGCTTATATATACATACATATATATATATA
>NW_025367767.1:0-2195 GCF_016433145.1 Gracilinanus agilis | reverse complement strand
TCCTTCTTTCTTTCTTTCTTTCCTTCTTTCTTTCCTTCTCTCCTTCCTTTCCTCTTTCTTTCCTTTCTTTCTCTTCCTTCCTTTCTTTCTCTGTCTTCCTTTCCTTCCTTCTTTCCCTTCTTTCCTTCTTTCTTTTTCTTTCTCTTTCCTTCTTTCTTTTCCCCCTTCTTTCTTTCCTTCTTTCTATCTCTCTTTCTTTCCATCTTTCCTTCTTTTTTCTTTCTATCCATCTCTAGCATGGAAAACAGGGCTTTGTACTTTTTTTTAATTGGACTTGTCATTTCATTGGTGTGAGATAGTTAAAGCGAGGCAACCCCTCTCTCAAAGTAGTTCACTAATGGTTTGTCAACTTGTAGCCCTAGAGAATTGCCCAGAATCCTGAAAGATGAAGCAGCTTGCCTACCAGAAGCCATAATCTCCCTTCCATCTTCTTCTCCCATCTCTTGCTCTGTATCTAACTGGAACTTAAGAACAGAATCCTGGCTCTGACCTAGATTAACTGTGTGACTGTGGACAAGTCACTATTTGCCTCAGTTTCCTCATCTGTAAAGTGAAGATAAAATAGCACACCTCTCCCAGGGTCCTTGGGTGGATCAAGTGAGAAGCTGTATAAAAAGTGCTTTGCAGGGGCAGCTGGGCAGCACAATGGATAGAGGGCTGGGCCTGGAGTCAGAAGGACACAAGTTCAAGCCTAGCCTCAGTCACTTCCTACCTGTGTGACCCTGGACAAGTCATTTAATCTCCTAGCCTTTACAGCTCTTCTGCCTGGGAACCAATCACTTCCTATTGACTCTAAGAGAAGAGTGGAATGTAGGCGAGGGCCCGGTCATGAAGGCAGAATGCTGACCACTGGGATGGGCTGCCTGTGGTGGGGCGCCAATGGGCTCTTCACTGGAAGTTTTCTAGCTCACTCCATCGTAGAGGCCATTCACAGCCAGCCAAGGGGCCAAGGTCCTAGCAGCAGCTCAGAGATTCAGGGATGTGGAGGCCCCCCAACCTTCGCTCCAGCCTTAGGGGAGCTTTTCCCACATCAGAGAGGGTAAACTGGCTGCACCGCACTTCCTGGGCAAGTCTGGAGCCCTCTGCTGGGATTCTAAGGGATGCAGAGATACCGAAGCCAGAGCCCTGCCCTCCAGGGCTTACACTCTTAATGTCAGCGGGACCAGCTGATCCCCCATCACTTTGGGGAGGGCATGAACTCCAGCAGCTGCAGGATTCCAGGTGGGTCATAAGATAGGCCTTCCCAAGCAGGGGGCGCCACGGGGCAGGGCTGGGGGGCTCCCAGAGAATTCTGGGGAAGCCACTAGGAGGGGATAACTGAAGATAGCAAGGCGGGGGATGGGCTCTCAGGGCCCTCCTGGGTGATGTACCTTAAGATCTAGCAGTTCTCTTCCTGTTGGGAAGCCCCTCCCTCCCACCCTGCCCCCTCCTCCCAGGAGTCCTGCTATCTCCTCTCCTTCTCCTCCCCAGGGGCCAGTGGCCAAAGCTTGCTTTAGAGTGAGGAGGGAGAGAAGCTCCATTCCTCTTATAACTGGTCTGTCTCCAAAGGGCTGGGGGCTGGGGGGGGGGGGGTGGCGGGTGTGCGTGTACGTGCGTGTGTGTGCGCGCGCGCTGGGCGCAGTCTAAGCAATTCCATGGCCTCATTTCTCCCCCTAAAGCCACAGAGGAGCTGGCCCTTATTCCCACACTACCACCAGTGGATAAGGGGCTGGTGTGGGAGTTTCTGGAGCTCTGGCCGAAATAGAAACCCCTTCCCTCCCTCCCCCAGTGACAAATGGTCCCCCCCTCCCACTCCCAAGTAATTCCCCATCAAAGATGAGCAGACAGAGGAGAGCGCCGGCCATGTTTCTAGGTCAGGACTCCCTCACATGCCTTCCCCATGAGAGACAGACAGACACAGAGATAGTGAGAGAGAGAAACAGGCACGCACAGAAAGGAGAGAGAAAAAGAGATCAAGAGAGACGATAGAGATTCAGAGACACAGAGAAAGACAGACAGACAGTGAAAGAGGGAAACACAGAGACACAAAGAAGACAGGCAAGAAGAGAGAAATATAGAAAAAGAAAGAAAGGAAGAAAGAAAGAAAGAAAGAAAGAAAGAAAGAAAGAAAGAAAGAAAGAAAGAAAGAAAGAAAGAAAGAAAGAAAGAAAGAAAGAAAGAAAGAAAGAAAGAAAGAAAGAAAGAAAGAAAGAAAG
>NW_025367766.1:0-8624 GCF_016433145.1 Gracilinanus agilis | reverse complement strand
TATATATATATATATATATAATTTCAAGCAACCCAGATAAAGAACCCATATATACTGTCTGTACTACTGCAAAGTTTGCACATGGTTTGAGGAACCAAACTAATGCTACATTTTTCTCATTAAAAAATAAGTAGGCAATGGAGTCAAAAAGTGATGCAAATGTTTTCTTTTCTATTTTCAATGAAGAATTGCACTGCACTTATTACCCTAAAATACCTAGAATGTTCAATGTGACAAAAGTTCTGCTCTCATCTATGTGTATTTCTTACTCATCCTTCAACTCTCAGAATGGCTGAGGTTTTAGCTCTCAGTGAAATGCTTGCTTATTTAGAAATAGGCCTATGGTGCATATGTGAACAAATAGATATAATTTAGGCACCATATTAATCGCATCACATCTGTATCTGCATAATGTAGTGCCAGGGAGAGCATACATAAGCTACAAATATTTGTCAGTGATACTATTGGCAAACTTACAAAAGTTAATAAAATGTATTCAGAATCCTTCAAGTATCAACAGTTTGTAGGTTATTATATAATATGTATATATACATATACATACGCACATATATGCATATATATTTTTTACATATATTCATCCTTCTCTCTACATCTCCTAGAACAAGAGTATAATTATTATACTTTTAGGATATGCTATACAAATACAATTATATTTTTCTACAATAAAGTGTTACAACAATAGCTGCATTGTTATGTAATAAAACAAGTATGATAACTAACTTGGAAACAGGGCCTTAACCCCCCTAAAGAAATTACTTAGTATTTACTTTATGTATCTATTGTATTTGCTTACTTGTTCTTCAAGTTTTTCTCTAGTAGAATGTATACTTCTTGAGAGCAGGAATTTGGGAGGGGGGCTTTATTTTGTCTTCCTATTCCTTTCATAGTGCCTGGAAAATACAAAATGCTGGATAAATGCTCTTAATTATGAAAACTATATTTCTAATACTACAGCTGAATCTGAAGCACTTTTATCAATTTTCCCCTAAAGTAAGCACTTAATTGCCTAAATGATTTAAAAATAGTTTCAGCAAGACATTTTAAGATATTCTGCATTTAATAACAAATAGAACAGATATTATGGATCTCATATTAAAAACTTGTATTAAAGCCAATAGAAACTTTGTATTAGAAAACATTTAATACAATGAGATGTATGTACCTTAAAAAATAAAAGTTAATCATGAACTATCTAAATTTATGACTAATCGCCATTTGCTTTTCTATGTAATTGAATGTCCTATTGGTATTCAGATATTATTGTCATTTAAATCATTTTCTCCCAAAATACTTTTCTATTTTATTTCACCTTATTACATGTAAAAATTTTTTTAACATTCATTTCTAAAATTTTTAGTTCTGGCTTCTCTCTTCCCCTCCCTCCCTCCTTCTCTTTTCCTCTTTTCCCCCTCTCTGAGCCAATAAGCAATATGAATTAGGGAGGACAGTAAATATAAGCAAAAACAATTGTGCACAGAGAAAGGCTGAAAAAAGACAGAATGAAAAACAAAACAACACAGAGAAAATTATGAGATGTAAAATAGATAGCTTTCACTACATTAAATTTATGTTTCTGAACAAACAAAAACAATGCAACCAAGATTAAAAAGGCAAGCAATCAATGGAGGGGTGGTTCTTTATAGCAAGTCTCTCTGACAAAGGTTTCATCAAAGTATAGAGGACTAAATCAAATCTCTAAGAATACAAAGCATTTCATAATTGAAAATGGTCAAATGATATCTTTAGTCACATTCAAAATGCTCTAAACCACTATTGAGTAGAGAAAGGCAAATTAAAACATCGCTAAATACCATCTCAAACACATTAGATTAGCTAATATAGGGGAAAACAGAAAATGATAAATTCTGGAGAGGATGTAGAAAAACAAGGACACTAATTCACTGCTGGTAGAGCTGAAAAATGATAAAATTATTCTGGAGATCAAGCTGGAACCATGCCCACAGAGCCATAAAACTATGTATATCCTTTGACCCTTCTATTAATAGGGGGAGGGGGGGGCGGGCAGCAAGGTGGATCAGTGGATTGAGAGCCAGGCCCAGAGATGGGAGGTCCTGAGTTCAAATATGACCTCAGACACTTCCTAGCTGTGTGACCTTGGACAAGCCACTTAACCCCCCATTGTCTAGTCCTAACCACTATTCTGCCTTAGAACTGATACACAGTAATGATTCTAAGATGGAAGGTGTTTTGTTTTTTTTAAATACTGCTACTAGTTCTGTATCGTAAAGAGATTAAAGAAAGGGGAAAAGAATATATTTGTGCAAAAAGTATTTATAGCACCTCTTTTTGTGGTGGCAAAGAACTAGAAACTAAAGGGACACTCATTAATTAGGGAATGGCTAAACAAGTTGTGATGTACACTTTTACTGGAATATTATTGTTCCATAATAAGTAATAAGCAAGATAATGACCAAAAAACCTGCAAAGATTTAGATGAAGTGATTCAAAGAGAAGTGAACAGAATCAAGAGAACATTGTAAACAGTAACAGCAAATATGCTGATCAATTCTGAATAACTTAAATATTGTCCACAAGGCAAGGATCCAGTACAATTCCAAGAGACTTGTGATGAAAAAAGGATGTTCACCATCCCAGGATAAACAGAATCTGAAAGCAAATTGAAACATATTATTCTTTATTTCCTCCATGAATTTTTCTCTAGATAAGTATGTCTTCTTTTATAACATGGCAAATATGGAATTATGTATAATATAATAACATATATCATCTATATCATAATCCTTGCCTTCTTAAGGAGGAGATAGATGAAAGGGAAAGAGAGAATATGGATTGCAAAATATCAGAAAATAAATATTAAGAAATTACCTTGATAAGACAGCTGGGTAGCTCAGTGGATTGAGTGTCAGGCCTAGAAACAGGAGGTCCTAGGTTCAAATCTGGCCTCAGACACTTCTCAGCCATGTGACCCTGGGCAAGTCACTTGACCCCCATTGCCTACCCTTACCACTCTTCTGCCTTGGAGCCAATACACAGTATTGACTTCAAGACGGAAGGTAAGGGTTATAAAAAAAAAAAAAAAGAAATTACTTTGATGTGTAATCTGAAAAAATAAATTATGAAATTAATTTAAAATACTTGCAAGGACATTACAGCATTATATTATAAGAACCGTACACCATGATCAGGTGGGTTTTAAACCAGGAATGAATGCAAGGATGGCTCAGTATTGGGAAAATGATTAGCATAATTGACCATCTCAATAACAAATCCGACAGAAACCATATAATTATCTCAGTAGATGCAGAAAAAGACTTTGACAAAATACAACCACCATTCTTTATAAAAATATTGGCAAACATTAGAATAAAAGGAACTATAAATAAAACAATGTAGGATAAAGTGATAAAGGGAATCTATATAAAACCATCAGCCAACATTATCTATGAAACTAGAATCCTTCCCAATAAAATCAAGAGTGAATCAAGGATGCCCATTATCACCACTACTATTTGATTTTATACTGGAAACACTAGTTAAAGCAATGAGAGCAGAAAAATGAATTAAAAATATGAATAGGCAATGAGGAGACAATACTGTCATTCTTTGTAAGTGATATGTGATATATGTAGAGAACTCAAGGATCCACAAAAAACTAATAGAAACGTTTAACAACTAAAGAAAAGTTGAAAGTTGAAAGGTACAAAATAAACTCACAGAAATCATCACATTTCTATTTACCACCAACAAAGTCCAGTAGCAAGAGATAGAAAAGGAAATTCATTTAAAATAACTATAGCCAATATAAAATACCTAGAAACATACTTATCAAAACAAACCTAGAAATTATAGGAATACAATTATAAAACATCTTTCACACAAACTCAAACCTAAACAACTAGAAAAAATGTTAATTATTCATGGATAGATCTATCCAGTATAATATAAATGAAAATCTTACCTAAATTAACATCTATTCAGTGTCATACCAATCAAACAATCCAAAAATTATTTCATAGAAATATAAAAAAATAACAAAATGCTCTACTAGAACAAGACGTTGAGAATATCCAAGGAAATAAAAGGGGAAAAAATATGAAGGAAGGAGACCTAGCTGTACCAGATCTCAAATTATATTATAAAGCAATAATCATTAAAATAATCTGGTCCTGGTTAAGAAAAGAGTAGTGGATTGATGGAATGGGTTAGGAAATTAGCACACTGTAGTTAATAACCAAGGAGCCTAGTTTTTGGTAAACCCAAATATCTAAGCTATTGGGAAAGAATCCATTACTTGACAAAAATTCCTGAGAAAACTGGAAAGCAATATGACAGAAATGAGCCTTAGACCAACATCTCACACCCTACACCAAGATAAAGTCAAAATGGATACTTGGTGTAGAAATAAAGGGAAATAGCATAAAAAATTATAGGAACATGGAAAATTTTGCCTGTCAGACTTATCCATAATGGAAGAATTTATGACCAAAGAGACATAGAGAACATTACAACAAATGAAATGCATAATTTTGATTATTAAATTTAAAAGTTTTGGCTTCTGAATAGACTTCCGGTTAAGATGGCGGCAGAATAAGGAGCAGCTGCTCAATCTCTCCTAACCGAAGCATATAGGACTCCTCAAGGGGAAATAAAACGAGTCCAGATGAACGAAGGAACCCCACAACAGGGTGCAGCACTGAAGGTACGCAGAATCGGGGCATTTCCATGCTATAAAGGGGTGAAACAGCTCTCACTAAAATGCGAGAGGAAGAAGCCCCTCCCCCACCCCTCACACCACACACCTCACACAGCACCAAGGCCAACGCACAAGAGTGAAAACAGGACTGGGGCAACCAGTAAATCACTAGCAGCCCCGGGGCTTGTACCTGTGTGCAGCAAGAGGAGGGACCCCAAGTGACTGGGGGCACACACGGACTTTCCCTAGCTTTTGCATGGGTGAAGGCAGTGCCCTAGGCTTGAATAAAGATCTCCAGCCCCTGAGACTGCTGAAGTAGCCTCGGCCAGAGGGGCAGACCGGGGTCTACCAGGAGGCCTGACCCGGAGGACAAGGAAACCGGAGCCCCCTGGGAGCTTAGAAAGCTCAGGCAGACCCTGAGTGTGAAGACAGAGCTGAAAAGGGGCAGGGCTAACGATGGCAAGCCGAGAACTTCAGAAGAAGAAAAAGATTATCAAGAAAAACTCTGGAAGGAAAACAACTACAAAACACTTTCCAAACAAACAAAACTGGATCTCAACAATTGGAAAACCATTAATTGTTCATGGGTAGGACGAGCCCGCTCAGGTAGCAAAGAGGCTGTCTCCAGTCTGCCCTCCGAATTTAAGCTGTGCTATAGGTTGGTTCCCGTTGTCTCACGTTTAACCAGAAACTCATTGGATCACGGGGAATGTAGTCTCAAAGTACCCACGTGTCCACAGGAAGTTTGTAAGATACTTTTAAATGGTACCTCCCTGAATTCCAAACACACATTTGCCAATGGTGGGAAAGCAATATCTGCCCCCAGTGGTCTGCTGGTGGAAAACCCAGATCCCTCTCTACCTTCTACTCCCCCTACTAGCTTCAATGTCTCCCTTTGGAGAGATTTTGCCTTTTAAAAGACAATACTAAAATCCCTAACATTAAAAAACACCACTTACCTTGCTTATCAGCCCGACAACTGTCATACTGCTTTCCTCCATTTCACTGCAGCTTTCGTCCATTTCATTGCTCCCCCCTCCCTTCTCCTATCTGAGCTGCAGTACTACCTTGGCCACTAGAGGCCAGCCCTGAGCATGGAGTGTGCTCCTCTCTCCATTTTTTCTGCTAAGCTGCAGTGCTACCTTTCTGCCATTGGAGGGCAGCAC
The DNA here is from genome assembly GCF_016433145.1 of Gracilinanus agilis. Classification (NCBI taxonomy): domain Eukaryota; kingdom Metazoa; phylum Chordata; class Mammalia; order Didelphimorphia; family Didelphidae; genus Gracilinanus; species Gracilinanus agilis. The sequence continues at coordinate 2,762 of NW_025367766.1, read as the reverse complement.
CAAGTGTTAGGGACCAAGACTTTAAGATAAGACAGTCACTCTTCTAAGAATAGATATCATTCACTCTTCTAAGATAAGATATTGATCATAGGCCCAGCCATGCTTGGAGACAGTAAGACGCCACCAGAGATTTTCTATGCTCCCTTTCCGCGTTCCTTTCCCCCTTAGTATCTGCCGACCCCCTTCTGCCCTCAGCCTATATATTCTTGTCATAGATCTGCAATAAACTAGCCTCGTATCCATCAAAACGATTCTCTGTCTTGCACGCGAGGTCTCCTCTCTTCTTCCCCTATGGGTTCTTAGGTTGCCGTTTCCCCGGACCCCTCGGTTGTGTCCGGCTGGACCCGGACAACCAAGGACAGCACTGATAATCATACATTAAAAAATAATAATAATTTTTCCCTCCTGAAACAAAATAAATAATTAAAAACAGATAAATACACAAATAAGAACAAACAAATAAAAAATAGAATTAAAGAAAAATGAATAAAGGCTAGCTAATTAAATAAACAAATAGAAGCCTCCCAACATGTTTGTTTCTATACAGGAAAATCTTTTGGCTTTTGCCAAATTGGATTGCTCCTTCTGATGCTGCTAGGGAATCTTGTTTTCTTAATTTTCAATATCATGACACAAAAGGTTGGAAATTGGATAATGCAAGCCAACATCCAAGCAGCAGTACGAATCCAATTGGACAATTTCAAATATGCTGTGCACAATGCACTGGAAAAGGAAGATCCAATTCAAAAATCTGATTCCAAATTTTACGAGACTGTTCCTGAAACACCTGGAGAGGAAAGTACTATTTCTTCTATTTCTCCTTTAATAGAGGAGACACATGTAACGAAACTCCTGTCTCATCTTGTGCATCTCCTGGCCAACCCTCCCTCCTCTGCTACTTCTCCTGACACCCTGTCCTTTCCTGTCCCTTCTCCCAACCCACAACCAACCCCAGTCCAGACCATACCAGTTCCTACTAATACTGCTGAGACAAACACACAAACAACTCAAAGACACATAATGCCACAGTAAACACACAAACACCTAAAAAGATCTGTTCTGCCTCAGTAAGCACCTAAATGACTAAAAATAAACCAAAACCATCTATGATTCTGATTCTGATTCTAAATCTGATTCCTATGACGGCCTTTTCCTATTAAGGGAAGAGCCTACATTAGACAAATCAGGGATGTGATAAATTTAACACACCATACTCCATTCACTCTTCAAGATATCAAAGAGTTTAAAAAAGATATTCTAAATTATAATGATGAACCCATAGCTGTAATGAAAAGGATGGAAGATATATTTTTCCAATACAATCCTTCCTATAAGGATATGGAAAAATTACTCAAGATCTTCCTGACAGAGAGAAACAAAATCATCTGTCATGTAAATAAGGCACGAGGATGAAATGCAGCACACTGGTCCCATGAGGATCCAAAATGGAATTATAATAACCCAGAGGAATATTTGCAGTTAAATAATGCTAGGGCTGCAATATTAAAGGCAATGAAAGAATGTGCAGAATGTCCAGACAAATGGAACAAATTTGATCACATAATGCAAAATGATGATGAAACTCCCTCTCAGTTTATGGACAGGCTTATTGAATTGGGAGCTAGATATTTGGATTTGGATTTATCAATGGAGCAAGGAATATGACAAATAAGGTGACAGTTTGTAAACAATTCTAGCAGAGTGGTCCAGGATTACTTTAAGATGCATTGTCCAAAATGACCAGAAATGGATCTAGATGAATTAAGGAAAATAGTTGTATATGTCACTAAAGGACATGAAGAGACAAAGGTACAAACTAATGACCTATTAGATACCATACAAAAAGAACTGAAATCACTATGAAATAAAATAGAAAAAACAGGAAAGAGGGCTACTTTTACTACACCAATACCACTTGACCCTCTCTGAGAGTCTAATTGTCAATCTCTGACCTGCCACTTCTGTAACAAGAAGGGCCACTTAATGATGAATTGCAGGAATTTGTTATGGATAATTAGGAATAATAATAATAACTACAGAAACAATGCTAATTTCAGAAATAATAATTACAGGAATCACAATTTCATGACTGATAACTATAGGAATCACAATTTCAGGACTGATAATCAGGCAGATAATCCACAACAAATGACCCCACAAAAATATCTCCAAAGTGGAGCTCATCCACACACTAATCAGGATGCTCCTGCTCCTCCACATGGGGCAAAAGGAGGTCCATCTTAAACTCTATTAAACTCTATTGCTTTTGTTGTTTTGTTGCTATTAACCCTTTTCAGTTTTGTCTCCCTCAAAATAGAAAAGAAGAAGCAACTGAATTTTACAATACAGTGCTTGTCTACCCCCTTAACTTTATTTGGACCATCCTGTATTTGAAATGTGCCTTTGTATTGATAATTTGGAAGAACTGTATTTTGTGTATTTGAAAGATTTGAATATGTATTACCTCTATTGAACTCACTTGATTTGAATTTGAATAGATTTGCATTTTGTGCTTTTTGTGAAATTTGTGTATTTTCTTAAATGTATTGCTTTTATAACTTCATTGCTTTACCTCATTTGCACTCACACTGTGGATCATGGCTAAGCTAAGAGGAAATGCATCTAAATTCTTGGGTAAGAACCTTTATATTCTACCCCTCCTTAAGTGACATGAATTGCAACATACATATACCTATATTTATATTTTTTCTCTCGTCACTGATTATAGGATATATATATATATATATATATATATATATATA
>NW_025367765.1:0-7560 GCF_016433145.1 Gracilinanus agilis | reverse complement strand
ATATATATATATATATATACACACACATACATATGCATGCATACATTTTAAAAACTCCATTTTACTGACAGAAAAAAACTCTTCAAATTCTTCTTCTTCAGGTTGACTTAGAGTTCAAAAAAATTTTTTTAAGATGAAAGTGGTATATAATTTATATAATTGTTAAAAATGTCAAGCTACAAATTACTTACCATCTCTGGAAGGGGAAGGGAGGGGCACAGATAATTTGAATCATAATTTTGGAAAATGTATGTTGAAAATTGTTATTGCATGTAATTGGGAAAATAAAATATCTTTGAATAAAAAAAATTCAGATTTAAAATATCTGTATATTTATTGTGTCCAACACAATACTTGTATGCAGTGGATGATCATTAAGTATTTGGTGAATGAATAAGATGTTTAGCAGTACTTAGATTAACAATAAGCAAATAGACAGATAGAAGTAGAGTTATGTTAGCATAGTTTGATTATTAGTGTGTCCTAAAAGAAAATGCCATTGTAACTCACATTTGACATACCCAAATAGAAATATTTCAAAGATGTGCTTATCTTATATCTTAAGTTTATTACATGTTAGAAATAAAATACATTTAAAAAATATAGTATAGTAGCTTTTCTGACTTGCTGCCTTTATTATTTAATACATTTCTATCATTTAGTTGTTCTTCAGTCATGACTGACTTTTTGTGACCATTTTTGGGGTTTTCTTGGCAAAGATAATATAATAATAATAATAATAATAATAATAATAATAATAATAATAATAATAATAATAATAATAATAATAATAATAGAGTAGCTTGCCATGTCCTTCTCCAGCTCATTTTACAGATGAAGAAACTGAGACAAACAGGATCAAGTGAGCGGCCCAAGTATCTCATAGCTAGTAAATGTCTGAGGCCAGATTTGAATTCAGAGAGAAGAGTCTTCCTGATTATAGGCCCATCACACTATCTATCCACTGTGACACCTAGATGCACATTTCAAATATTACAAAGGAATGATCCTTCCAAATGCTTTATATCTAGCAAGACAGAAGGGGAATTATGGTACCTATAATTTTTTCAAGGGATACCTTGAACTTAAACAATGATGAGATGGTTACTAATGTTATACTCTGATTGCTATATGAATTATACATATATATATATAGATACACATATATATTTGATGCTAAGGTAGTGGTGACTGCAAAACTCATTTAACTGTGAAACTTTTCTGAAATAATTATTTAATTTAGTACTTATCAAGACAATACATTTACTATAAAGGTACCCTGCATCTCTGAGGGGTTGTGGCACTGGAATAAAAGTTCCACTGGATACGAACAAGCTGGAAAGACTTGTTTTGGAAAAAGTATAGTCCTGGCAACATATTTTTTTACTGCCTAAGAACCAATCTAACAAAATATGGTCCTGGAAAATTAATATGTTGATGGAGAACCAGATGAGATAAAGTGAACAAATTAAATGCTGAAAGGAACATGGAGAAAACAGCTCTAATATTACATTGCTAGAGCAACTGTGATTTTTTTTTTTAGAAAACAAGATGGAAGCATTCATTAAGAGCTGATTGACTTAGGGATCCCATTACTAGGGTTAGGCCCTAAGGGCATGATTAAGAGGGTAAAAAGCTGTGTATGTATGAAAATATTCATGGAAATTTTGCTAAAACAACTAGAAATAACAAATGCAATGAATAAGAAAATGGTTGAATAAATTGTGATATTTGAATGTAATTGATTATATTATTGAAATGTCAAGCATAGGAAACATAAAGAAAATAAGGGAAATATATGAAGAAATAAAGAGAATAAGAATAATACATATCATGATTCCATTTTTTAAAAATAGCCACATAATCAAGAAGGAAAAGTCCCTAATAAAACAAATCCAAGGGAAACTTACAAGTAGAGGTTGTTTATATTAGCATGTATATATAATTTACATATTTTAAAACAAATTGTAAGCAATGTGGGGTTTGTGGTTTTGTGAATAATCCTCTATGCATATGTTTAGTTAAATATATTTTGTTATTAGTGGTGGCTACTAAGCATATTATTTAAAAATACATAAAAATATACAGGTCAAGCATTTAAGCAAAAATTTTTGGAATAGACACAAGAATTTGATGTCCAGATGGATAATTAAGGCACAACAACTAATCTGGATATTTCAGCTATTTTAATGATGGAACTGAATCAACTATGAGGCAATCAGGTTGTCTGTAAATCACCTGTAATGTTTGATTTGTAGTAATCAACGTTTCAATTTAACAGTTTAACAACTTCTTAGAATCTATGGGACACCATTTTGAGTAAGCTTTCATTAAACAACACTCAGTAAATGATAATTAAAAACCTAATACTGATCGGGGTTAAGATGGAGGCAGAATAAAAAGCAGTTGTTTAACCTCTCCTAACCGAAACATATAGGACTCCTTAAGGGGACATAAAAACAAATCCAGACAAAAGAAGGGACCCCACAACAGGGCGCAGCTTGGAAGGTATGGGAGATTGGGGTATTTCCATGCTATAAGGGGGTGAAATAGCTCTACTAAAACACAAAGTGAGCAACCCCCTCCCCCCCGCACCACCTACAGGGCCAAAGACAACGCACAAGAGCTAGAGCAAGTTTGGGGCAGCCATTAAGTCCTTGACAGCTACCTGGGACAACCAGGACCTTTTCCTGAGAGCAGCAAGACTTAAGACCACAAGAGGCTAAAGAACACGTGGACTTTGAACACAGACCCTGAGCGCAGGCAAGGTCACAGCTACAGACAAGGATCCGGAGCGCAAGCATGGACCTTGAGTAGACGCCCAGTGCAGAGGGGTGCATGACTGTGGAAGCCATGCCCTGAGACTGTTAAAGGAGCTTTGGGCAGAGGAACAAGCAAGGGGACCACCAGGAGGCTTGATGGTGAGAACAACTAGACCTGAGACCTCAGGAGCCCAAAGAGTGCAGTCAGACCCTGGGCGTGAGGATAAAGCTGAGAGGTCACTGGGCTAACAATGGCAAGCCAGAGACAAGAACCCCAGAAGAGAAAGATCAAGAAGAAATCTTTAACACTCGACAACTTTTACACAGAAAAATCCAGACAACAGAGCAAACAGCAGAGGAGAACAAACAAGTAATCATATCCAAAGCTTCCCAAAAAAATGAAAACTGGTCACGAGCTATTGAAGAGTTCATATCTGAGATGATGAGAAAGATGGTAGAGAACTGGCAAGAAAATAGCAGTTTAAAAGGCAGAATTTTGCAATTAGAAAGTGAGGCTCAGAAATCAAATGAATTGATAAGCAAATTGAAGACTAGAAATGACCAGCTGGAAGCCTTGAAGAACCAAACAGACCAGATTCAAAAGGAAAACGAAAAGATTATAGCCAAAAAGCAGTCTCTAAAGGCTAGAATTGGGCAATTAGAAAAAGATGCCCCCAAATCAAAAGAATTATTAAGCAAATTGGAGGCCAAAATCAAACAGCTGTAAAACAGGATAGACCAAATCTAAAAGGAAAATCAAAAGAATATAGCAGAAAACCAGTCTCTAAAGATAAGAACTGGGCAAGTAGAAACCAATGATCTCTCAAGACAACAAGAACAAAGTAAAAAGAGCAAAGTAAAAAGACTGATAAAAAAGAAGGAAACATGAAATTAAGAGATCAAGAAAACAGGTTTAGAAGAGATCATTTGAGAATCGTTGGTCTTCCTGAAAAAGTAGAAATTAATAGAAATTTGGACTCCATACTAAAGGAAATTATTCATCAAAATTGCCCTGAAGTTCTACAACAAGAGGGCAATATAGACATTGAAAGGATCCATAGATTGCCCTCTACTCTAAACCCTGAAAAGACAACCCCCAGGAATATAATAGCCAAATTCAAGAGCTTCCAAGTAAAAGAAAAATTTTTACAAGAAGCCAGAAAGAGACAATTCAGATATCAAGGAGCACCAATCAGAATCACACAGAATCTGGCAGCCTCCACACTACAAGACCACAAGACTTGGAATATGATATTCAGTAAGGCAAGAGAACTGGGTCTACAACCAAGGATCACATACCCATCAAAACTGACTATATACTTCCAGGGGAAAGTATGGGCATTCAACAAGATAGAACATTTCCAAATATTTGCACAGAAAAGACCAGGACTAAATGAAAGTTCGATATCCAACCACAAAAACCAAGAGAAGCATAAAAAGGTAAATAAGAAACAGAGGGGAAAGAAAGAAAACTCTTATTTTTAAATTTACCTCTTTAAGGGCTTCAATAAGATCTAATTATTTGTATTCCTATATGGAGAAATGTTATGTATAATTCTCTGTAGTGAACTCTATTCACTATTATAGTATCCTCTATTATAGTAATTAGAAGAATTATTCACAGGGAGAGGTTGGATTACTAAATGGTCTAAGATGATAAGGGGGTGGGTGGGAAAGTGGGGGGGTGAATAGTAGAGGACACCAAGAGAAACTTGAATGACTAAGAAAAATAGGATATTCTATTACACACAAAGAGGGCATGGGAAGGGGAGGGGGTGAATACTATTGTAAGAAGGAGAGGAAGAGAGCATTAAGAGGTAATATTTAAACCTTACTCTCAGTGGAATTAACCCTGAGAGGGAAGAGTAGCTATATCCATTGAGATATAGAACTCTATCTAACCCTACTGAGAATGTCAGAAGGATTAAACCAAGGGGAGCAGAAGAGTGAGGAGGTCAAAAAAGGGAGGGGAGGAGAAGGGAGAGGGAATTCATTAGGCCTTAAAAATAAAAAGAGGGGAATAAAAAGGGAGGGAGTAGAAAGGGTAGTAAATCAAGGGAGGGGACAAGGGTTACTGGTTTAAAACAAATCACTGGTTTAAAAGGAAATAGCCTGAGAAGAAGGGGTAGAACTAAGAGAGGATACCAAAATGTTGAGGAATACACAATTGATAATTATAACTCTGAATGTGAATGGGATGTTTGATTATACTAAATTAAAAAGCTTTTGTACAAACAAAAACAATGAAACCAAAATCAGAAGGGAAACAACAAATTGGGAAAAAATCTTTATAACAAAAACTCTGACAGGGGTCTAATTACTCAAATATACAAGGAGTTAAATCAATTGTATAAAAAAATGAAGCCATTCCCCAATCAATAAATGGGCAAGAGACATGAATAGGCAATGAAAGAAATCAAAACTATCAATAAGCACATGAGAAAGAGCTCTAAATCTCTAATAATTAGAGAAATGCAAATCAAAACAATGCTGAGGTATCACCTCACACCTAGCAAATTGGCTAAAATGATAATACGGGAGAGTAATGAATGTTGGAAGGGATGTGGCCAAATTGGGACATTAATGCATTGCTGGTGGAGTTGTGAACTGATCCAACCATTCTGGATGGCAATTTGGAACTATGCTCAAAGGGCTATAAAAGATGGCCTGACGTTTGATCCAGTCATACCATTGTTGGGTCTGTACCCCCAAAGAGATCATAGATAAACAGACTTGTACAAAAATATTTATAGCCATGATTTTTGTGGTGGCAAAAAACTGGAAAATGAGGGTATGCCATTCTACTGGGGAAAGGCTGAACAAACTGTGGTACATGCTGGTGATGGAATACTATTGGGCTCAAAGGAATAATAAACTGGAGGAATTCCATGTGAACTGGAAAGACCTCCAAGAAATGATGCAGAGTGAAAAGAGCAGAACCAGAAGGACATTGTACACAGAGACCAATACACTGTGGTAAAATCGAATGTAATGGACTTCTGTACTAGCAGCAATGCAATGATCCTGAACAATTCTGAGGGATTTATGAAAAAGAATGCTACCCACATTAAGAGGAAGAACTACAGGAGAGGAAACACAGAAGAAAAGCAACTGCTTGAACACATGGGTTGAGGCAGACATGATTGGGAATGTAGACCCGAAACTACCACACCAATGCAACTATCAACAATTTCAAAATAAGTCTTGATCAATGACACATGTTAAAACTAGGGGAAATGCGCATCTGCTATGGGGGTTGTTATGTTTGTAATAACAGGAATGTTGGGAAGCTGATGGTCTGGCCAGGGCCAGGTGCCTGCAAGACACTCTCCTCCCCCACACACAGGCTTGGGTGAGTGGGGAGGACCAAGTGCTCCTTGCTCTCAAACCCCTCCTACTCAGCAGTCGGTTTTCAGTTGAATATGGAAACATGGCAATGACTTCTGTAAAGGCTCAGCAAAGCTAATCTCTAATGATGTTCTCCTCAATGTATATTCCCCACAGGTCTGATTGAGGACTGAGTAGAATCTAGATATCTTAATGTTAAGGACTGAGAAGGAACAAACTTCTTAGGCTGGCAACTGACAGGAACCACGCTTAATGGCTATAGTGAGTATACCCAAATATTACTCAGCCACTGTTATTAAAGATAAAACTTATATTGTTAAAAGAAGGAAGGGGAAGGCAAGAGGGAGTAATTAGGATTTGGATAAGAACTGGGAAGCCCTGAACTGTAGGGTTGAAGCTGCACCTCCCCCCCAGAAAGGAGTGGCAGACCTTTAGCTAACTTGCCCTCAAAGCTAATAGTAATTACTTCTAATATCTAAATAACTAAATAATTATTATATTGATGCTGGAAAGGTCTAATCCTACTAGACAGGCAAACTCCTGAGTAGAAACCACAATGGTTTTTGCCACTATGGCCTCCCAGGTGAACCCCAAATCAGGAACAGCCAGCAGAAAGATCTGCTCCCCTCAACTCCCAGGAATCAACTGTTTAACTCCCTACCAACTGCCCCCTCACCCAAAGTTCTCCGGGGGGGGGGGGTCCGCTGGAATTCTGGGTGAGGCTTGACCTTGTATTTTGCAGGAATTCCATCCTGCCATTTTCTATATTACAGGGGGAGGGGAGGAGGTCATGGGGTGAAGGGGAAAGTAAGAACATGAATCATGTAACCATGATAACTTTTCTAAAAAATAAAAATTATTAATTTAAAAAAGCCTAATACTTTCAAAGTACATAGTGAGAAAGATACAGAGATAAAAATGGCAGGTGCTTACAACTTACAACTTTGTTTCAGAGCTAAGACATAAACACAACTATTATAATAATAATGTGAACATAATTTCTTTAGAAAGACACTGACAAATAATTATAAAGGTTTTGAGCAGGTTTACCTAAGAACATAGGGGAAAAGTTCATGGGAGAGCAGAGATTTTATTTCAGCCTTAAAAGATTTAATATGATTTCAAGAGGCATAGATAAAGAGGCAGGTGTTGTATTCTGGGTGTGGGGAATGGTACAAGCATAGTCATAGCAGTAGCTAAGTGTAGGATGGGTACATAGAGTAGTAAGTAACCTAGTTTGACCAGAGCATAGAGAACATAAAACAGAGTGATGTGATTTGAGGCTACAAGGGTAGATTGACATCAGATTGTGGAGGGCCTCAAAATGTTGGACCAGGGAAATCAGAGTATTTTAGCAGGAAATAAGAAGCTATGGAAAGTTTTAAGCAGTTTGTTACATGATCATATTTGTGCTTAATGAGTATTCTGGTATATATATATATATAAATAT
>NW_025367764.1:0-9963 GCF_016433145.1 Gracilinanus agilis | reverse complement strand
TCTCTCTCTCTCTCTCTCTCTCTCTCTCTCTCTCTCTCTCTCTCTCCTTTTAAAAGAAATCCTTACCTTCTCTCTTAGAACTGAAACTAAGTATAGATTCCAAGGGAGAGGAGTTGTAAGGGCCAGACAATGGAATGTCTTGCCATGGATCACCCAACTAGAAAGTGTCTGAGGTCACATTTGAATCCAGGACCTTCCATCTCTAGGCCTGGCTAGATTCCCTGAACTATCTAGTTGTACCAGAACCTACTCTCTCTTGAGACTATCCCTTCCACTTAGCCAATCGTTAGGAAGTTTTCTTGACATCAAGCTTAAATTTGCTCATTCGTCACCTCTGCCAGTGCTCCTAGTTCTGTCCTTTGGGGGAATCCCTGACATTGGGAATGTTCCCCAATTTGCTATTACCAGGCTTTGCCAGGGGATCTTCTGAATAGTCAACCTCTTCTCAGAAGAAAAAGGAGAGTGGGGGGGAAATGAATCATTACTTTACCGTCTTCTTTTGAGGCCGAACCATATTTTGGGGAGAGATTCTGCTCCTTAAAGGTTCTAGGTCTCGGACTTTGTGTGGTAAGATTGTATGTGCTCTACAGGAGCATATGTATCTGTGTGTGTGTGTGTGTGTGTGTGTGTGTGTGTGTGTAGCTAGGCTTTCAGTATAGGGGTGCTTGCTATATGCAGGGGGTGAATTAATGGATGTGGGAGCTAGCATGTTTACACATGCCTGTTACATGTATATGTGTATAGAGCACTGATGGAAGGCCATGGACTAAATCATAGAATCATAGATAATGGAATCATACATTTAGAGCCAGAAGGGACTTTGTCACTGTAGTTCAGTCATTTTTTTCAGTTGTGTCTAACTCTTCACAGTCCCTTTTTAGGGTTTTCTTAACAAAAATACTAGCGTGGTCTGGCCATTTCTTTCTCCAGCTCATATTACAGATGAGGAAACTGAGGCAATGGGAATAAGTGATGTGCCCAGGGTCACATAGCTCATAAGTGTCTGAGGCTGGATTTGAACTCCCAAAGAAGAATATTCCTGACTCCAGGTCCAGTGCTGTACGCATTGTGCCACTTATCTGTCCTTGGAAGGGACTTTTGTTGTTGTGGAGTCCTTTAAGTATGCCCAACTATTCTGACCCCATTTGGGTTTTCTTGGTAAAGATATTGGCATGCTTTACCAATTGCTTCTTCAGCTCATTTTACAGATGAGGAAATAGAGAGCCATATAGGTTAAGTGACTTGTCCAGGATACACAGCTCGTCTGTGTCTGAGGCAGGATATGAAGCCAGGTCTCCCTGATTCTAAATTCAGTGCTCTCTTCTTCTATGCCACCTAGCTTTCTCTTTATAGTTACACAGAATGAGAATGGGAAGGGATTTTGAATGAGATCTCTGGTGATATAGGTATAGCATTGAAATCAAGATTCTATCCAAGTAGTAATATACCCCAGAGCAGTGATGGGCAAACTTTTTAAAGAGGGGGCCAAAGGAAAGGAAATGTTCATCTGTCAGTTTGTTTCTAAGGCAACCCTTTCCAAGTTTCATTGTATTATATCCTACTCATTGTATTCGTCAGATTAGGAATAATGTTGCCCTTGGAGCCAATACAGAATCATCTCCAAGATGGAAGGTAAAGGGTTTAAAAAAAAAAAAAGAATAACCCGCGGCTGGATAGAACATTTCAGGGGGCCACATCTGGCCGGGCAGTAGTTGCCCATCATTGCCCTAGAGTATGCCTAGGGGAGATAGGTGGCACAGTGAATAAAGCATTGGACTTGGAATTTTTGTAAGTTCAAATCCAGCCTCAGACACACTGATGAGCTGTGTGAACTGAGCCAGTCACTTCCCCATGTTGGCCACAGTTTCCTCATCTGTCAAATAAGCTGGAGAAGAAAATGACAAACCACTCCAGTATCTTTGTCAAGAAAACCCCAAACGGGGTCAGGAAGAACCAGACACAACTGAAACAGACAAGATTGAACAACAAAATATGCCTATGTGGGTTTATCAGCAAGCTTGTATTTTTCTTGAGTTGTGTCTGTGGATTGGTGGAGGCATATTTTGTGTGAACTTGTCTGCGTGGAGATGGGAAGACTTAAGTCTGTGCATGGCTGTTACATGTATACATGTGTAGAGCCCTGATGGAAGGCCATGGACCAAATCATAGAATCCTAGAGAATAGGATCAGAGATCTGTGCCCCATCCATCATGGTGCACCAAGGGACCATGCAGCTAGGGCTCACCCGCAATGGAGAGGATCACCACCACAAAGTCAAAGATGTTCCAGCCGACAGTGAAGTAGTAGTGGCGAAGAGCCACCATCTTGAGCATGCACTCGCCCGTGAAGACGACGATGAACACCATATTGATGTAGTAAAGGATGTCAATCTTCAGCTGGCTCTGATCGTCTGTCTCTACCATCATGGTGACCATGTTGAGACAGATCAAGAACATGATCGCGATGTCAAATATTTGCTTGGTCACAAAGTCATAAATCTTGCCCTGAATCTTATTCTTTAGCACAGAATGGGAGATAGGGATTGGCAGGGTACAGGGAGGACAAAGACAACCATGTGGCACATAGAGAAGCAGACAACACAGGACACAACAGACAGAAAAGAGAGAAAGAAGGTGTGTCAAATCACCAGAGAGGAGCTTTCAGACATTGTGAGGAGTCAGGGATGGGGATAAAATGAGTCAACTCTGAGAGTCTCTCTCCATCTGGAAGCCCCTCTGGAATCTATCCTTATCAAGGAATCCTTTGTGGGATCCTTTTAGGGCAAGGGTCATTTCTGGGGAAGTATCTCTGGGTGACAACTCTCTCAGCCTGGGATATCTCCCTTTGCTTGGTTCATACTATGTCAACACATTGGCCACTTGGGAGATATGACTAACATTCCCAGATCCTTATCCTTCAAGAGAGCCCTTAATCCAAAGAGTAAAGGAGGAGGGGGCAGCTAGGGGGCTCAGTTGATAGAGTCAGGAAAGGAAGTCCTTCATTCAAATCTGGCCTCAGACACTTCCTAGCTGTGTGACCCTGAGCAAGTCACTTAACTCCCATTGCCTAGCCCTTACCACTCTTCTGCCTTAGAACCAATACACAATATTGATTCTAAGATGGAAGGGAATAGTTTAAAAAAAAAAAAGAATAAAGGAGTGTTGAGATGTGACAGGGAGCCAGTATGGTAATATGGAAACAAAAAACATTTGAAAAGTCCATAAATGTGGGTTCACTGCAAGTAACAATCCAAAAGATAATTATTGGGTGTTGAGGAGCAGGTTGAGTGGTCTTCATAGGGAGGGAGTTTTTTTTACCCTACTACCCTAACCCCACCATCCCATAAAGACTATACCTGAGGCCGAGGAATTGGCTTCTGTGGCTTCTTGGAGCCTAGTTTTTTCATGGCGTTATAGTATTTCTTCTGTTCCTCTGTCATGAAGATGTCCTTCCCTCCAAAGTATAATGGGAATCAGCCCCTTTAGATGAGGAAGCCCTTGCCCACTCCCACAGCCCTCAGCTTCCATGCAACACCAAGCAATTAGTGTATTTGCACAATGACTAGCTAGCAGTGGACCAATAAGGCAGCTGAAAGCCAAGCCAGCAAGAGGGCAAGTCCTCCGTCATCTATGATTCTAAAGGGCCAAGGGGTAAAGGGAGTAGAAGAAATGGTGCCACAAGTAAAGAGAAAACTGTGGGAATCTGAGGGCAGAGGAGACGCAGCCATGGGGAAATGGGAAGGAGGAAGGAATGGAGGGGAAGGGAGAGTAGAGAAGGAAGAAGGGAAAGAATGGAAGGAAAGGTGGGAGATGGCCTAGGTATGATACTCATCTTCTTTTTTTGCTGGTTGAAGTTGTCAATGATGACTCCAATGAAGAGATTGAGGGTGAAGAAGGCACCAAAGATAATAAAGAGGACGAAGTAAATGTACATATAAATATTCACTTCATACTGGGGCTGTTCTTCAACCTTTGGAGTCAGAAATGTGAGTGAGTGAGCACTAGTTACCTAGTGAGAGAGATAAAGAGCTACTGGCTCATTTCCCTGTTTCTCACTACCATGGAATGGAATTCCACAGTGAAAGAGAGGGGAGAGGAGACAGGGTATGGAGTGGACAGGGCTGTATCTCTGGGAAAGCAGGGATGGAGCAGGAGAGGACAGGAATATTATGTTATATTGCAGATCAGAGTCCCAAAAAGGGCTTGGAGCTCATTGGAAGCCCTCTCTCATCCTCCTTTCCCTCCATCCAACCCATCAAGCCAAGGATTTGGGAGGTGCATCTGGGTGTGCCAGTTTCACTGACCTCTCGGGAGTCTACAGCAGCATACATGATGTCCATCCAACCTTTGAAAGTAGCCTGCAGGAAGATGAAGAGGAAAGTCAGAGGTTATTTGGTGAGAGGAGAGTCTACCTATTGGAAGACCCATCAACTCACCTGCCCTTCCGAGTTTTGTAAATCAGTTCCCACTCATTACAAAGCACAGAGATGGTCCTTTCATTCTCCCTTCCCCAATACCAGGGACATCAGCTGGGCCACACTGATTGCTCTGAGCCCCAGGGTGAGGGAGTATGGTGTAATAGATTGCCAGACTTGGAGTGAGAAAAATCTGGTTTCAAATCCTGTCTCACACACTTGATCTCTGTGGGCCTCAGTTTCCTTATTTATAAAGTCAATAATCTCTAAATGACATCTAGTTCCAAATCTATGATGGAATGGGATAGAGAGGAGATCGGGGGTTAAGAGCTTGCCTAGCATATAAGAAGTCACTAAATTGTGGAAGTAGGGCTTGGCTGGGAGCCTCCCCAGTTCTTGACTTAGGGCATAGCAATGAATATTTCAGATACCTTTTAGTGGGTTCTCCTTAAAGCACCAATATCCAGGACCCTCCATATTGTGTGTGTGTGTGTGTGTATGTATGTGCACATGTGTGCACACACATTCTGGATATGGGTTTGAGTTTCCTTTATAATGGAAAGAATGATGACAAGGAAGGAGTTGTGAGACTAGAGTACTAGTGTCCTACTTCTACTTAAATTTTTTTAAACCCTTACTTTCCATCTTAGAATCAATACTGTGTATTGGATCCAAGAAGAACGTAAGGCATAGGCAGTGGGGGTTGAGCGACTTGTCCAGGGTCACACAGCTAGGGAGTGTCTGAGGCCACATTTGAACTCAGGACCTTCCTTTTCCAGGTCTGGCTCTCACTGAGCCACCTACTTGCCCCTAAACCAGATAATTCTAAAGCAGAGTGTAGCAGGATTGAAGTGAGATCTCTAGCAAGGTACCCTAACAAAATCTGGTGTTTCCATCACTCTTTAAAATATGCAAAGCATTTTGAATACATCATTTCACTTGAGCCTCCTAACAACCCATTTCACATGCAGCTGAAACCCAGAGAGGTGAATAATAATAACAATAATTAATAATAGCTAAAATGTATTTATAAACCTCTACGGTTTGCAAAACACTTTAACATGTACTATCTGGTTTGATTTCCACATCACTCCTGTTAGGTAGTTATCATTATTATCCCCATTTTATAGATAGGAAAACTAAGGTTGATACTAGGGGTTAAGTGACTTACCTAGGATCATTCATTTACTTAACAAATACTTATTTAAGGTGCCATTGGAGCAAAGAAATGCCAAAGGTAGGTTCTGAACCCAAGTCTTCCTGACTTCAAGTCTAAATTCAGTTCACCAAACCCCAATGTTCAATACTTCCCACAGAGTAGGTAAGTATTTAATAAATGTGAATGAAGGAGTCATGAGAAAGAACTCATCAGGGGAAAGCCTAGCTGAATGGTAGAGATGATATTCTGGAAGCCTAGAGCTACCATCTCTCGGGTTCTACTTACCACCTGCAGGAGTGAGAGGTACCCAAGGCCCACATTATCAAAGTTGACCTTGACGTTGACCCATCGGACCTCCCCAGTGTCCATCAATTTGAAACAGTCCGACTTGTTGTTGACAACAGAGATGTCAAAAATCTCCGAGGTGGTGGTGTTGATGCATCGGTAATACTTCCCCGCAAACAGGTTGACCCCCATGATGCTAAAGATGAGCCAGAAGATCAGGCAGACGAGCAACACGTTCATGATGGAAGGGATGGCGCCCAGGAGGGCATTCACCACCACCTGGGAGCAGGAGGGCAGGCAGGTTGGTAGAGGGACCACAGACTGGCACCCAGACACCTTCCCTTCCCCAACCTGCCTAGGGTCTTGAGCCCTGGACTAATGGAGGAGAATGTTGACTCTGCACTCAAGGATGTCTAAGCTGTTGGTTGGGAGTAGCCATCATCAGTAGGAATCAAAGAGCCACCATCATCTGGGAGCTCCCGGCTTGGTATTAGGGTTAGGACACACACAAAGAATGGAGTGCAACTTGATGGTTCTAAGAAGGGAAGCCTTTCCGGAGTATTCAGCAGAATTGGGAAAGATGGAGACAGTTTCCTGTCCTAGATTTGCAGTACAGCCCTAGGCAAAAGTTTGGGGGGCAGAGGTTGGTAGAACATGGGAGAAGGGGACCTTGGAAAATATTCATCCTTGCCTGGATGGAGCTTTGTGCCTGGGAGCAGAGGGTTGGGCTAGGAAGTAAGAGCAATAGATTAGAAGGTGGGAGGATATAGAGAGGGGTCCTGGTACCCATCTATGGCCAGAGTTGCATATCTATGAGATCAGTGTGAGATTCTCTGCTCCATTAGTGCTGTGGCTGTCCTGGGGGGAGGGAGGTTTCACTGGAAGTAGCTCCGCCACAGGTCACTGGGCAAGGGACAAACACTCCATCCTGGCTCTCCTCCCCCCAAATAGGAAACTTGAGGCCTCTGCCACACATGGCTGCTTTTTTCTCCCCTTCCTCCCACCCGCTGGCTGACAGGGTAATGATAAAAACAGTCTGAAGCGTAGAAATGAAGCCACTAGGCTCTGCTGAGTCTAAAGCAGGCTGTTATATCTTTCTCCTCTCTTGAGGCTGAGGCCAGTCAGAATTTGTGAATTCTGTTCCATTTTTAATAGAGATGGGGGTCATATTAACCCCCAAATACTATAATCCATACTAACTAGCCAGGAGACACAGTAGATAGAGGAGCTGGACCTGAAATCAGGAAGATTTGAGTTCAAATCCTGCCTTAGACATTTACTAACTACATGACCCTGGGCAAGTCACTTAGCTGTTCTCTGCCTCAGTTCCTCAAGCATAAAATGGGTAAAATAGCACCTATCTCTTAGGGTGATAGTACCAAATGAGATATTTGTGAAGTGCTTCTAAACCTTAAAGCACTATGTAAATGCCAGTTATTATTGTCATTCACAATAAATAAGGGCTAATAAGGGATTGCCAAGTAGAAATTTGCCTGGAGAGCTTAAATGAAGTGATTAGAACAATTGTAATAAGCGAATTGTTTGTATACAGGTGGACAGCTTAGAAGAATTAAACATCCCCAAATATTGTTTGAATGGTTAGGTGGTAATGATAAAATGATGGCCTCAGAGTCAGGAAGGCCTGAGTTCAAATTTGACCTCAGACACTCGATGTGTCTGAGCAAATCACTTAATCCTGCTTGCCTCAGTTTCCTCATCAGTCAAGTGAGCTGAAGAAAGAAATGGCAAACCACTCCAGAGAAAACCCCAAATGGGGTCACAAAGAGTCAGACAGGGCTGATCACCAAACAAGAAGCATTGTTTATCCTATGAATTTGCTTAGAAGTCTTTTTTCAGACTTGTGGTTTATCACAAAGTTGCATAAGATGGCAAAAAGAATGTTGGAGAGTCCCAAGGCTTAGATTCAACTCCTCCATATCTGTTTGTCATTTAACTTCTCTGGGACTCGGTTTGCTCATCTATGAAATGTGAATGCCAGTATTTATCTTGCTATTTTTAAGTGTGAAGAGCAAATGAAATACTGTAAATTAAGTGCTCTGTAACTAAACAGGATATATAAGGGGAAGCTATTATTAGCTTCTTCAAATATTATTTCCATCAGTCACTTCCCCACACAGAGACTCAAGCTAGGGAGCCTCTTTTTGCCCCAGGGTCAATTGAAACTCAGCCTGGTACCCACAGCTGTTTGTTCACCAGAACTTAAGGGAAAAGATGAAAGCAGGGCTTCCCTTGGAGGGACAACTGACCCTTCCAACACAGTCCAGGACCCCAAGTTCCTAAAACCCTGGAGTGGTTCTTCATCTGCTGGAGGAAGACAGAAGGGAGGCAATATCATATGGGGAAAGAACGTTGTTTTTGGAGTCAGAGCTCCTCCATTTGAACTCTAGTTTAATGACCTTTCATACGTAAAATGGGGTTAATAACAATATAATAAATAATAAAAAAGGGTTTCTTGGGGAAGATTAAATGAGATGTCATTTAAAGCACTTTGCTAACCTTAAAAGGCTATCAAGATAATTATTTGTTGTCATTCAGTCATGTCCAACTCTTTGTTAGGTTTTCTTGGCAGACATATTGAAGTGGCTTACCATTTCCTTCCTCAGCTCATTTTGCAGATGAGGAAACCGAGGCAAACAGGGTTAAGTGACTTGCCCAGGGTCACACAGCTAATAAGTGTCTGAGGCCAGATTTGAGGCCAGGTCTTCCTCACTCCAGGTTTGGCATTCTATCCAGTGTGCTACCTAGTTGCAAAATGATAATTATATCTAGTACTTAAATAGCTTTTATGATTTGCAAAGTACTGTACCTCATCTGTTCCTTACAATAATCCTGGGAAGTAGATGCTATTATCTCATTTTACACTCAAGAGGCTGTGGCCCAGAGAAGTTAAGGCAATTGCTCAGGGTTACCCAATTGATGTAGGATTTGAACTCAGGTCTTCCTGACTCCAGGTTTATCACTCTATCCACTGCACTATCTGGTTAGTTGTTTCGGAGGTAATAAAACAGTATCTGTGTTTAAAAATCCATCAGAATTCACACAAATTCAGCCTGGTTTTGCGTCAGAGATTCTAGATTAGACCATGTCAACCAGGAATGATTAGGGGAAGGGCCATAAGCATTTCTCTAGGGATTACCATGTGCCAGGTGCTATTTGACCTTCACAACAACTCCAAGAGGTAGGTGCTATTATTATCTCCATTTTACAGTTGAGGAAATAGAGGCAAACTGAAGTTAAGTAACTTGCCCACGGTCCCATAGCTAGTAAGTGTCTGAGGCCAGATTTGAATTCATGTCTTTCTGACTTTAGGGTCAAGGCTCTATTTACTGTGCCACCAACTGCCTTTAAGGATGAACTCAAAGTCCTCCATGAAAAGAGAACGAAGGTTCTCTGCCTTTCATATCAAATTGCTTCAGATCCAGCAGAGCCTGACAGCTTCATTTCTATATTTGAGCCATGTTTTTGTAGTTGCTTGGCCACATAGCAGCCATTCCCAAATAATCCCACTAACTTCTCTCACTCTGTTCCTCTGTAGCCCCTCCATCTGAGGACACAGGACACATTCATAGAATTAGAATCTGAGTTGGAAAGAATCTCAGAATTCACCTAATCTGATTCCTGCCAAAGCAGGGATTCTCTCAGCAATATCCCTGACCTGGAGGTGTCCAACTTTTCTCCTCAAAGACCTCTAGTTCCTGGCAACTCATTAAGTCCCAAAGACACTCATCCCAGTTGTAGTCAGCTCTAATTATAAGGTTTATCAGGCATATTATTTATTATTTATATTACTATTCATCTATATTATCAATTTTTATATATAAGCATAGATATCTAAATATCTACACTATATCTACATTATTATCAGTTACCCAATTATCAGGCAGCTAGGTGGGTTAGTGGATAGATAGCACCCTACTTGGGGTCAAGAAGACTCCTCTTTCTGAGTTCAAATCTGGACTCAGACACTTACTAACTGTGTGACCCTGGGCAAATCTCTTAACTCTATTTACCTCGGTTTCCTCATCTGTCAAATGAGCTAGAGAAGGAAATAGCAAACCACTCCAGTATCTCTGCCAAGAAAATC
>NW_025367763.1:0-5553 GCF_016433145.1 Gracilinanus agilis | reverse complement strand
CTTTCTTCCTTTCTTCCTTTCTTCCTTTCTTCCTTTCTTCCTTTCTTCCTTTCTCTCTCTTTCTCTCTCTCTTTCTTCTCTCTCTCTTTCTCTTTCAATCTTTCTGTCTCTCCCTCTCTCCCTCTTTCCCTCTCTCCCCTCCCCCTTCCTCCCCTCCTTCCTTAAAATGTTTTTACTGTGGAGTTATGTGTGGTTCACTTGTTTCAGTCGTGTCTGACTTTCTGTCATTCCATTTGGAGTTTTCTTAGCAAGGACACTGGAGTGGTTTGCAATTTCCTTCTCTAGCGTATTTAATAGATGTGGAAACTGAGGTAGGCAGGGTTAAGTGACTTGCCCAGGGTCATATGGCTAGGAAGTATTTGAGGCTGGATTTGAACTTGGGTCTTCCTGATTCCAGGCCTGGTACTCTAGCCACATTGCCCTCTGGCTGCCCTTTCTGTGGAGTGTTTTTTTCTAAATATGTTGCATATATGGTAATTTCTTGGAGAATGATACATTTTTAAACAATAAAAGTTTTATCTCTGTTTTTTCTTCTCAATTTTCAGGCAGAGACATTTGTTTGGGGTAACAACGGATCAGCCCATTCCAAGAGTGTTGCCAAGGCCAAATATGAATTTTTATTTGGCAGACCAGAAGAGAAAGCCCCAGAAACCAGTAAGTGTTCTTCCCCCCCTACACACCCCCCACACCTTGAGGCCAAGACCAGGACCTTTGGCAAGTTCCCTTCGTTCCTGTGTATGCACCACTGTTCAAGGATTATAGAATTTCAGAGGGAAAAGGGACCTCAGAAGTCAAACAGTCTTTCTCTTATTCATTCATTCATTCATTCATTCATTTATGTATTTATATCTGTAGATATTTATTTAAAAATAAGTTCTTCTTTTTGCCTTTAGCTTTTTACATCATTATTATTCTAACCCATATATTTTTTTTAAACTCTGACCTTCCATCTTAGAATTGATACCACGTATTGATTCCAAGGCAGAAGAGTGGTAAGTGGAGTAGACAGGGGTAAGTGACTTGCCCAGGGTCACACAGGTGAACCCAGGACCTCCTCTCTCCATCTACTGAGCCATCTTGCTGCCCCTCCAACCGTATTTAAACAGAAATTCTTTTTACAGCATATCCAGCAATGAGGTTATGCAGCTCTTATTTACAAGCAAGACCCTAAATGCCAGACAACCTATTGATGTTGAAAGCAACCCATTTCAGTTGGTCATTACAAATTTTTAAACACTGACTATATGCCAACCACTTTGTTAAGTTCTAATGATGGAAAGAAAGCAATGGGGGCACAGGGATGGCTCAGGGGATTGAGAGCCAGCCCTAGAGACAGGAGGTCCTGGGTTTAAATATGACCTCAGGCACTTCCTAGCTGTGTGACCCTGGACAAGTCACTTAACCTCCATTGCCTACCTCTTATTCATCTGCCTTGGAAGTGATACACATTATTGTTTCTAAGATGGAAGATAAAGGTTTAATTATATTTTATTGTATTTTATTTTCCCCCAATTACATGTAACAACAGTTTCCAACATTTTTTGGAGAGTATTGGGTCTCAAATTCTTTTTTTCCTTCCCTTTCCCCCTACCCCTCACCTCCTTACCCTCCCCTTGAGATGGTAAGCAATCTCATATAGATTTAACGTGTGCAATCATGTAAAATATTTCCTCATAGTAATCCTCTTGTGGAAGGAAGCTCAAATAAAAAAAATTGAAAAAGTGAAAAAAGTTTGCTTTTATCTAGATTTAGACTCCACCAGTTCTTTTTCTCTGGAAGCAGACGGCATTTTTTTTTTTTTTTGTCATGAGTCCTTTGGGTTAGTTTTTGATCATTGTGTTGCTGAGAATAGCTGTTATTCAAAGTTGTTCATTGAATAGCATTTTTGTGACTGTGTTCATGTACTCCTGGTTCTGCTTATTTCATTCTACTTCGGTCTTTGTTGACTTTTCAGTTTTTGGGGTTTTTTTTAGCTTCTCTTACTTGTCATTTCCCACAGCACAATAGTATTATTCCATTACAATCAGAGTATAACTTACTCAACCATTCCCTAGTTGATTTGTGTCCCCTCACTTTCTAATTTTTTGCCCCACAAAAAGAGCTGCATTAAGTATTTTTGAACAGATAGGTCCTTCCCCACCCCCATCCTCCTTTTTTTTTTATCTCTTTGGGATGAACCTAGTAATGGTATTGCTGGGTAAAGTGATATGTACTGTTTTATAGCCTTTTGGGCATAGGTCCAAGTTTTTCTCCAGAATGAATCAGTTCATAATTCCCCCAACAATTCATTTGTGCCCCAGCTTTCCCATATCCCCTCTAAGTTTTGTCATTTTCATTTTCTGACATAATAGCCAATCTGACATGTGTGGGGTGGTACCTCAGAGTTGTTTTAATTTGCATTTCTCTAATTAATAGTGATTTAGAACATTTTTGCATGACTAGAGAGCTTTAATTACTTTGTCTGAGAACTGCTTTTTGACCATTTAGGAATTGAGGGATGACATTCTTATATATTCTTCTCATTTCTCCATGTATTTGAGAAATAAGACCTTTATTAGAGAGACTTGTAAGAAATTTTTGTGCCATTCTGATTACTGTGTATTACTCTACATCCTATTTACCCCAGTTTAATTTCTGAGCTTCACCTCTCTAAATTTGTCCTCTTTTCTGTCAGCCCTACCCCTCTTGTCTTATCCTTTTCCCCTTTCCCTTCTACTTTCCTGTAGATTAAGATATATTTCTATATCCAGTTGATTATGTATGTTTTCCCCTCACTGAACTAATTCTGATGAGAGTAAGGTTCACACAGTCTCCTCCCCACCTCCCCCATCTTCCCCTTCACTGTGAATGCTCTTCCATGCCTTTTATATGCAATAATTTAGCTCATTTAATATTTCTCTTCACTCTTCTCCTAATGCATTCTTCTTTCTCATACCTTAATTTAATTTAATTTAATGTCATCCCATCATATTCAATGCACGTCCTTAGCCTCTGTTTACATATATACCTTCTAATTTCCCTAATAATGATTAAGTTCTTTGGAGTTATAAGATTCATCTTCACATGTAGGGATATATAAAACTTTAACTTTATTAAATCGCTTTTAATTTCTCTTTCCTGTTTATACTTTTTATGCTTCTCTTGAAGAAGGCCTTTATTTGAGAGTCAGATTTCCCAATTATCTCTGGCTTATTCATCAGGAATATTTGAAAGCCCTCTATTTCATTGACTACTCTTTTTTTTCCCCTGGAAGGATTAGGCTCAGTTTTACTGGGTAAGTGATTTTTGGTTGAAATCTTAGCTCCTTTGCTGTCTGGACTATCATATTCCATGCCCTCCAATCCTTTAATGTAGAAGATGCTAAATTCTTGTGTTATCCTGATTGTGATTCCATGATATTTGAATTGTTTCTTTTTGACTGTTTGCAATATTTTATCCTTATCTTGAGAGTTCTGAAATTTGGCTATAACATTCTGGGAGTTATCCATTTGGGATTTCTTTCAGGAGATCATTGGTAGATTCTTTTAATTTCTATTTTGTCCTCTGGTTCAAGAATATCAGGGCAAATGTCCTTGATAATTTCTTGAAAGATATCTAAGCCCTTTTTTTTTATTATGTCTTTCAGGTAGTCCAATAATTCTGAGATTCTCTCTCCTGGATTTATTTCCCAGGTCATTTGTTTTTTCAATGATCCCTTTAACCTTTTTAAAAATTCTTTTAATGTTGTTTGTTGTCTTGTGGAGTCATTAGCTTCTACTTGTCCTGTTCTCATTTTTTTTAAACCCTTGGAACCAATACAAGATATTGATTCTAAGATGGAAGAAGAGTGGCAAGGTCTAGGCAATGGGGGTTGCCCAGGGTCACATGACTAGGAAGTGTCTGAGGCCAGATTTGAACCTAGGACTTCCCATCTCTAGGCTTGGCTCTGAATCCATTGAGCCACTCAGCTGCCCCTCCCTCACCCAATTCCTAATTTTTTAAGGCATAATTTTCTTAAGGAACTTTTGTACCTTCTTTTCCATTTAACCAATTCTATTTTCTAAAGAGTTCATTTCCTCAGTGAAATTTTGTACCTCTTTTTCCATAGGTTGATCAGTTCTGTCTTTCAAGAAATTCTTTTTGTCAGTACATTTTTATATATATTTTTCCATTTGTCCAAATCTGCTTTTTAAGTAAGGCATTGTTCTTTTCATTGGATTTTTGTGTCTCTATTTACAGTTGGTCTTTGTTTTTTAATGTATTAATTTCTTCAGTATTTTTTGGTGCCTCCTTTGTCAAGATTTTGGCTCCTTTTTTCATGATTTTCACGTCTTTTCCCAATTTTCCTTCTACCTCTCTCATTTGGTTTTTAAAATCCCTTTTGAAGTCCTCCATTACTTCTTTTTGGGCTTGAGACCAATCCTTATTTTTTTTGAAGGCTTTGGATACATATTGGTTTTTGATATCTTCTTCTGAGTTTATGTTTTGGTTTTCTCTTTCACCAAAATAACTGTGTTAAGTTTCTTTTTCTCTTTGCTCATTTTCTAGACTTTTTTTTCCTTTTAATTAAAAAATCTGTTAAAAGTTTGGCTCTGTACCTATGGTGAGGGGAGCATTGTTCCATGCTTCGTATTCTTTTGGCAGCTGCCTTCAGAGCTAGCTCAGGACTTTCAATTTCTTTTATTTCTTCCAAGGTGGTATGTGCAAGCAGAAGTATATTTAATACTTTCCTGACCTGTGCTCTGGCTTGTGAGTAACCCCAAGCACTTTTTTCCCCTTAGAACCATGACCAGGGTTCCCTGCTCCCCTTTGGCTGTAAGTATCTGCTAGTGCTCCTCCTCACCTTGAGATCACACCACAAAACTGCAACCTGGTTCTCTGTATGGGCAATGCAACAAGAGTCTTACACTTAGAACAATCCCCACAGGATTGAGTGTGGAAGGGAGAAGAAGAAGAAGCTGAAACCTTTTTCATTTTCCAAGCAGTTACTTCTAAAGGAACCATGCAAAATTGGAGAAGAAAATTGGAGTTCATAAGGGATAAGGAAAACCTTAAGTAGATGGGGAGGGAGGAGTAGAATAATAACATTATATAAATAGTGATGTAATTCTATTAAAAATCATGGCCTTTTTCATGATAAAACAAAACAAAAAAGAGTCTTACACTCAAAGTCAGCAAAGGGACCCCTATAACCTCCTTCTGAGCAATTATCTGACTCCCTCTTACTTTCTGTTGAGAAAGCTCCAGAAGCCTTTGCTGCTGTTTCAGCTACACTCAAGGTCTATTGCTGAGATGGGACCTGCCTGGGCTCCAGTGCACAAGATTTTTCATGTCAGCCTTCTAAGTTATTTTGTGCTGGAAACTTATTTCACTTTGTCTTTTTGTGGATTATGCTGCTCCAGAATGCATTCTAAGGCAATATATTATAGTTTTTTTGGAGGGTAATTTGGTAGTGTTCCAGTGAGGATAGGTACCTTCTCTGCTATCTTGGCTTTGCTCCATCTGAAGATAAAGGTTTAAACAAAAAAGAAAGAGAGAGAGAGAGAGAGAGAGAGAGAGAGAGAGAGAGAGAGA
>NW_025367762.1:0-1561 GCF_016433145.1 Gracilinanus agilis | reverse complement strand
CCCCCAAAAAAGACAGTAACTCAGATTAATACAATGATTTACCATAACTCCAAAGGACTCATGATATAAAATATCATCCTCTTTCAGATTGAGAACTGATGAACTTAGAGTAAAGATTAAAGCATCTTTTCCCCCTTTCATTATTTTTCTTGGCTTTATTTTCCAGAATGGTGATTCCAAAAGTGGGCACTGGAAAGGGGGCAGTAGGCCAAAAAACTCTGGGAACCACTATTCCAGAATATGGCTAATATAGAGATACATTTTGCATAATGTATATTTACACTATATCTCGCTTTCTCTATTACATATTTATAATGGATATCATAATCCTCAATAGATGGGAGGAAGAGTCAAGAAAATGAGAAAATTTGGAATTAAAAGTTAAAATTAAGAGGAAACAAAAATGATCATCAAAATTGTTCTATTAAAAATATATTCTTTTTTGCATCACTGCACAACATAACCTATATAAGATTGACTGCCTTCTTAATGAGGAGACAGAAGGAACAGGGGAGGGAGAGATTTGGAACCAAAAATTGAAAAAAAAAAGAATGTTAGACATTTTAACATATAGTTGGAAAAAATAAGAACATATTCACTTGACAAATATCTCATAGTTTTCCATTTTAGAGAAGATGTTTTCATTTACTCACTACTACTCCCATTTTTCCTTTTCATCGTGTTCTTTTTCTCTCTTTCCAGAGTTTCATCCTCATCGTTTTATGATTATTAGTAGTAGTATCAATAATAACTGACAAGTCATGCTTTGCCCTTCATAAAGCACATGCTCTCTCTCTGAGTCTTCAAAACAACCCTTTGATCCAAGTGGCACAGGATTTTACAAATGGAGACAATGAGACTCAGAAAGGTCATAGGATCATAAATAGGCATATCTGGAAGGAAACTCGGAGGTCACCTAGTACAACTCTCCTAATTTTTCAGATGAAGAAACTGAGGCATGGGGAAGTTGTGATTTTCCCTGAGATTGCAGGGGTGTTAGCAGAGGCAGAATTTAAACCAAGGTCTTTTGACTTGAGATTGTGTTCTCTCCATTGGGCCTCCATTCCTCACCCAAGGCCACCCTGGTAAGCAGTCCAGCTGGGACTCAAGTTTGGGTACTGGCCAATATACCATATTGCATTTCTCCCGGATAGAGAGATGGGGTGGGGCAGCATTAGAGAAGTGTGGAGTAGTGGCAGACCTGTATACTGCTGAAACAACATGTCCCCAAATTCCTTCACAGATGGGAGAGAGGGAGATAGGCAGAAGAGAGAGAGGGAGAGAGGGGAAAAGGAAGAGAGAGAGAGAGAGAGAGAGAGAGAGAGAGAGAGAGAGAGACAGAGAGAGACAGAGAGAGAGACAGAGAGAGACAGAGACAGAGAAAGAGAGACAGAGAGAGAGAAAGAGAGACAGAGAGAGAGAAAGAGAGAAAGAGAGAGAGAAGAGAGATGGAGAGAAAGGGGGGAAATAGTAAGAGAGAGACAAGAGACAGAGACAGAGAGAGAAGGAGAGATGGAGAGAGAGAAGGAAAGAGAGATGGAGAGACAGACAGAGACAGAGA
>NW_025367761.1:0-11878 GCF_016433145.1 Gracilinanus agilis | reverse complement strand
CAGGGAAATGGACAATGGGAAGGGTTCCCTGAGGCACCCCTCAGCTGGAGAAGCCTTTTTAGTGGTTGGTGTCCAGGTCTGCAGTGAAGAAGCCCCAGGCTTCTCCTGCTCTGCCAGAGGAAGGCACACCCATTCTCCTTGATCTGATCTTCTTGCTCTGAGTCTTTGAAAGCCATCTGTGGAGAGTCATAAAGGCTGTTTGTGTTTTAAGTAAGCTGCATCAGTGATCTGTACTGAACAGATGGGCTGAAATCAAAAGGCTTAGAGGGATTCACTCAAACAGCAACACACACCCTGCTTGGAGAACTCTGGGTTGGAAAGAGAAGGCAGGCTCTTCCCCTGCAGCCTCGGCTCTCCCAGCTGTTCCTCTCGCTGGCTGCCAAAACGGCCAGGGTAGTCGTGATGTCCGGACTCCATGGCTCCTTTTCTGTTGGGAGGCAACCTGCTGGACTGCGTAGGATGTCTAGGGACTGCTTGATCCTCGTTCTCCTGCTACCTGTCAGACTGCCCCTTCCCTGTGCTCTATCCACTGCCCTCTGCCTATGTAATCCAGGCGAGACCCAGGGCTCTGATCTGGGCCTTCTCCATTCTTCCCTCCATATTCCTCTTCTCTTGAAGATCTCATTAAATCCCATAATCCCACGAGTTTAAAAATTATCTCTTTGCAGAGAGAGAGAGACCCAAACAGATATGGGAAGAGAGACAGACAGACGAGAGAGAGAGAGAGAGAGAGAGAGAGAGAGAGAGAGAGAGAGAGAGAGAGAAACCCAAACAGATATGGAAGGAATGACAGACAAGAGACAGAGACAGATAGGGAGGGAGGGAGAAAAAGAGAGGACGAGGGAGAAAGAGGGAAAGAGAGAGGGACAGAAGGAGAGAGAAAGAGAGAAAGAGAGAGCTAGGGGAGGGGGAGAGAGAGAAAGAGAGGGGAAAAGAAAGAAAGAATGGATATATTAAGTACCATTATGCAATTTATTCAGGCCTAGCATCTTTCTCAAATTGTATTCCCAAATCTCCCTCTTATGGACATCTCTCATTAGGAATCCTATAGTCATCTCAAATTCAACTTGTTCAAAAGGGAGGGAAGGGAATAAGTGTCTATGGTGTGTACATATGTATACATGTATGTCTATATATGCACACACATTTCTATGGAGTAAGTATATGACTTAGACATTAATTTAATATAATACATCAATAAGAGGGTGGTCAGAGCAGATTGGTGCCTCTGGTAGGAGGGCTGGCTGAACCCTTTTCAGGACTGGTTATCTACCTTTTGCTGTAGTATGTGCAGGGGCCACAGACCAGTAAAACCATCTTGGTAAACAAGCTAAACTAGGTTAAGGATAACCAACAGGCCTTACACCAGTCAGTGAGTTAGAGGGTGTCTCCCCCCAGCATATGAAGACTTCTCTTGGCAGAATGGGCAGATTAGAACAATTTGTTCCAGTGGCCATGAAGATGATCTAAAGAAATCCAGCTCAACTCTGACAAAAATTCCCTTTCACAATCCCCCCTGTGATTCTATTGGGAGACGAGCATGTTGAAATCTCCCAGATTTATGTGCCTAGTCTCTCCAGTGAATCATTTCAAATATCCAGCTTATACCTCTAAGAATCTTCTAGCTAAAGGTGCGTATAATACTGCATTTTCTAAGGGGAAATGACAATAGATGGAAATAAGAGGGAAATAAAAGAGGAAGAGAGCAAAACCAATGTTTGATAGCAGCATTGACAAAAAGCCAATTAGGGGTCAATCCTCTGTGGCATAAGAATTTACATTCAGAATAAATGTGTTCAACCTCTTTCAGTTCAATACACAACATCCCAAAGTTCCTTCTGGATCTTCTGATGGAGTGTATGGTTCCCACAGGCTTCTTTACGGCACCTTCTTTAAAAGAGTTCACTTTCTTGATTTGGGGAATTAGCGAGCTTTTCCTGAAATTTTCTTCAAAAAATTAAATCTTGGATTCTATGAAAATTATACAATGCTTATAGATATATATACATATTTGTAGGTATATATATGTATATCTGTGTGAATGTGTATACTTCATTATGTCCCCTGCTCTGTACTCTTACAATATAGGTATTAATTATTTCATTTTATGTTCATAACAACCTTGGGAGGTAGATGCTATTATTATCCCCATTTTACAGTTGGGGAAACTGAGGTGAACAAAATGACTTGCCCAGAGTCACTCAGGTACTAAATATCTGAGGCCACCTCCATCTCCCGGTTTCCTCTATGTCCCAACAAGGTCTCACCTTTTCTTAAAAAAAATTTTGCACTTTTACCCTCTGTCTTACAAGCAATACAAAGTATGAGTTCCAAGGCAGAAGAGCAGTAAAGGCTAGGCAATTAAGGTTAAGTGACTTGCCCAAGGTCACACAGCTAGGAAGTGTCTGAGGCCAGATTTGAATCCAATCCAGAACCTCCCATCTCCAGGCTTGATTCTCTATCCACTGAGCCACCCAGCAGCCCCAAAGTTCCACCTTTTTTTTTTTAACCTTTTTTTTTTTTTCTCAGTGATCCATAGAAACAATTTTTGACAATTATTTTCTGACATTTTTAGATTCAGATTCTCTCTTTCCCACTTCCCTGAGGTGGTAAATAGTCTGCTATAGATTATACCAGTGCTTTCATGCAATACATATTCCTACCTCTTTCAAGGACTTTTCCCAGAAGCCTTTAACCTTCCTGCCCTCTCTCTGAGATCTCCTCCAATATGGCTCATCTCTAGCTTGTGTGTGCCTCAGTGCCAGCTGCCTGTCTTTTCCATCAGTCTTTGAGCTCCTCAAGGGCAGGTCCAATTGAGTGCCTTTCCTTTTATACTCAGGGCTCAGCACCATGCCAGGCACACAGAAGGTACCATGGAGAGGCTGGTTATCACTGTTATACACGACCACTATCTCCTAGGCTTGTATCAGATTTCACTGAATGCCCTGCTGAAATCCAAGGATATTCTGTCTCTAGCATGCCCTTATTTAGCCAACAAGGCCTTGGAGATAATCTTTTCTGTCCCTGGTGAGGGATGATGATGATGATGATATTTCCAGAGAATGTTTCCTTTTTGTCTTAGTATCTCCAGTCCCCAGCACTCTGTCTGACACAGAATAGGCACTTGATAAATATACATGGTGAATTAATGAGGAAGGAAGGCCAGAGTTCAAATCCCACCTCAAACACTCACTCATTTTTTGACCTTGAAAGATACTTATGACTCTGGGTTTCTTTCCTCACCCAGAAAATGAGAATCATAATAATAGCTGCTCAGAATTGGGAGAATCAAATGGGATACGGTATAAAAAGGCTTCAAACCTTAAAGTGCTGGTAAATACAAATTATTATTATAGAATCATCCATTTAGAACTGGGGGAAAATGAAATTGGGGTTCACAGCATGTATCCTAGTTATCTGAATATTTCATTCATATTTCGTTACAATATGAGTCCTTGAAGTCAGGGATTCTCTGGGTTTTTTTTAAACCTTTACATTCCATCTTAGAATTAATACTGTGCATTAGATCCAAGGCAGAAGAGAGGTAAGGGCTAGGAAATGGAGGTTAAGTGACTTGCCCAGGGTAATGCAGCTAGGAAGTGCAATAGAATTATTTTTAATTTAATTAATTTAATTTATTATTATTTCATTAATTATTTTAATTATTTTTATTTAAATTTATTTATTAATTTATTTGTTTTTTAAAATTAACTTCCATCTTGAAATCAATACTGTGTATAAGTTCCAAGGCAGAAGAGTTGTAAGGGCTAGGCAATTGGGGTTAAGTAACTTGCCCAAGGTCACACAGTTAGGAATTATCTAAGGTCAGATTTGAACCTAGGACCTCCCATCTCTGGACCTGGTTCTCAATTTACTTGAGCCACCTAGTTGCCCCCTAGGGGTTGTTTTTCATTTCTTGAAATCCCCAGTACTTAAGTGGAACATTTTTATTTTGTTATTCCACCATGTTCATTTCTTCAAGACTCTGTGGACCATAAAGTCCATGGGGTTTTCTTGGCAAGGATACTGGAATGATTTGCCATTTCTTCCTATAGTATATTAAAGCAATAGAAGTTAAGTGACTTGCCCAGGGTCACACATCTATTAAGGTCTGAGATCAGATTTGAACTCAACTCTTCCTGTCTCCAGGCCCAGTACTCTATCCACTGAGCCACCTAGCTGCCTCTCTTGGAGCACACTAAGTATTTAATAAATGCTTTGATTGACTGAAGTGACCCACTGAAGATCCTATGGATTTTATGTGTCAGAACTAAAATCAGAAACCAGATCCAGTGGTCTTTCCCCTGTACCACAGTACTCTATCATATCCTACCTGGGTTTCTCTCTCCCTCTTCAATCTATTCTCCACCCAGCAGCCAAACTGATATTTGTAAAGTACAATTCTGGCAACATCACTCCCCAACTGAATAAGCTACTGTGGCTCCCTCTTGCCCCCTTTGGAAAATAACAATACTACCACCATGTTTGTAGTTCATCATAGTCAGGAAATATTACCTCAAAGACTTTGTTGACCAAATAGGAAAATGCTGGAGGCATAGCTTCTTTTGCTTTCAGTAGAACTCTCAACAAAATCTGTCACTCTTCTTTTTTTTAAATTAAGTTAATTTAATTAATTAGTTTAGAATATTTTTCCATGGATACATGATTCATGTTCTTTCCCTCCCCTCTTCTCATCCCTCCTCCCATAAGCAATGAGCAATTTCACTGGGTTTTACATGTATCATTGATCAAGACCTATTTCCATATTATTAATATTTGTACTAGGGTGATCGTTTAGAGTCTACATCCTGTATCATGTCCCCATTGACCCATGTGATCAAGCAGGTGTTTTTCTTCTGTGTTTCTGCTGCCACAGTTCTTTCTCTAGATGTGGATAGCCTTCTTTCTCATAAGTTCCTCAGAAATGTACTGGATCATTGCATTGCTGCCAATAGAGAAGTCCATTACATTCAATTGTGCCACAGTGTATCAGTCTCTGTGTATAAGGTTCTCCTGGTTCTGTTCCTTTTACTCTACATCAGTTCCTGGAGGTCTTTCCAGTTCACATGGAATTCCTCCAGTTTATTATTCCTTTGAGCACAATAGTATTTCATCACCAGCATACACCACAATTTGTTCAGCCATTCCCCAATCGAAGGACATTCTCTCATTTTCCAATTTTTTTTGTCACACTCGTCTTACAGACAAGATGAAGAGTTGGGAGCTGAAAGTACAGTTAGGGGATTCAGAATCGGTTGAATAACTTGGACCCAATGGGCAGTCGTTAATCCGTCAATGTCAACCCTAGAGGAGTACTCCAGGGATATGGTCTTGTCCTTGGGCTGCTCAACCCTTTTGACCAAGGATTTGGCTGAGGGCACTGGTGGCAGTTTCCTCAGATTCTCAGTAAATACCAAACCCAGCAAGATTGCCAATACTAGAGGACAGAATCAGGATTTTGAAAGA
Source organism: Gracilinanus agilis (assembly GCF_016433145.1). NCBI lineage: Eukaryota > Metazoa > Chordata > Mammalia > Didelphimorphia > Didelphidae > Gracilinanus > Gracilinanus agilis. The sequence goes on along the minus strand of NW_025367761.1, from coordinate 6,412 downwards.
TCTAGCTAGGCTGGAATCTCAGCAGGCTAGAATGATAGACAGACTCAAAGAAGACAAAATGAGCTAGAGATAAATGGAAAAGTTCTTCCCCCACCCCCAAGTTCTCCATCCTGCTTGAATGCCTCCCTCTCCTTGGTCCTGAGCTCTTGAAAATGATTCTGCTGGAGCATAATGGCTGGCAGGTCCTTCTGAGCTGGAAAGGCTCTCCAGATCTTTCTCCTGGGGATTACTGCTGCCTGAAATGCAGCTTGGCTAAGTTTGGAAAGGCTCGGCCCCAGGCTGACTACAGAGCAATGGAATTTTCAGCCACAGTAATCTTGGCTCCCATATCACCTGCTAAGTTGGAAAGAGTTTCTGATCTGCGTTACTGTCAGGAGGAACCACACCAACAAGATCCCAGGTCCTTGAAGTCAATTTAAGTAGATGGAAAGGTAGAATGTACACTTTCCTTTTGGATACGTCAGTTTTACAAGTGTGTGTGTGTGTGGGGGGGGGACAGAGGTGGGGACAGGAGGCATGCCCTGATCACAGCCAGGACTGTAGTTAAAAATTTTGTTCTAGAGATTATAATACACAGGAACAACAATATTATAATGATGATCAACTGTGAAAAACTTAACTAAGGGGCAGCTAGAGGGCTCAGTGGATTGAGAGGTCAGCCTAGAGAAGAGAGATCCTAGGTTTGAATCTGGCCTCAGACACTTCCTAGCTGTGTGACCCTGGGCAAATCTCTTAACCCTTATTTCCTAGTCCTTACCACCCTTCTGCATTGGAACCAATAAGCACTATTGATTCTAAGATAGAAAGAAAGAGTTTTGGGTGTTTTGTTTTGTTTTTAAAGAAAGTAAGACCTAGCTATTGCCATCAATACAGTAATCCAAGACTCTTCCAAAGGACACATAATGGAAAATGCTATCCCAAGAGAGATCTGCTGAACTCTGAGTGTAAATTGAAGTATGATTTTTTTCATTTTCTTTATTTTTCTTGCTTTTTTGCAACATGGCTAATGTAGAAATATGGTTTGCATGATTTCATGCATAATTGGTATCATATTGCTTGATTTCTCAATGGGGGAAGAACTAAAGGGAAGGAGAGAATTTGGAACTCAATTTTTAAAAAAGAGTATTAAAAATAAATACTATTGGGGCAGTGAGGTTGCTCAGTGAGTAAAGCACCAGACCTAGAAACAGGAAGTCCTGAGTTCTAATTTGACCTCAGACACTTCCTGTCTGTGTGACCCTGGACAAGTCACTTAAGCCCAGTTGCCTAGCCCTTAACCACTCTTCTGCCTTGGGACCAATAGGATTCTTCTTCTTCTTTTTTTTTTTAACCTTTACCTTCTGTCTTGGAATCAATACTGTGTATTGGTTCCAAGGCAGAAGAATGGAAAAAGGGTAGGCAATGGGGGTCAAGTGACTTGCCCAGGATCACACAGGTAGGAAGTGTCTGAGGCCAGATTTGAACCTAGGACCTCCCATCTCTAGGCCTGGCTCTCAAACCACTGAACTACCCAGGTGCCCCAGACCAATAGGATTCTAAGACAGAAGATAAGGGTTCAAAAAATAAAGAATGTTAAAAAGAAATACAATTGAGGCAGCGGAATACCAGACCTAGAAATAGGAAGTCCTGGGTTCAAATTTGGCCTCAGACACTTCTTAGCTGTGTGACCCTGGCCAACTCACTTAACCCCAATTGCCTAGCCCTTATTGCTCTTCTGCCTTGAAACTGATACTTAGTATGAATCCTAAGAGAGAAGGGCTTTTAAATAAATAAATACTATTTTTAAAAAAGCATCTTAGTCTATTAGAACTCCTGCAAGTATTATAGAGCACATGACAGTTTACATAGGACCGAGGGGCCAGGGGATCCCAAGTGAGCCGGGGCCCCAAACGTTCCAGCACAGACCCAGCCCGGCTAGACCACACTTCGCAGGAAGTAGATAGAAGAGGTTAAGTGACCACAGGATCGCTATGAGTCAGAAGTGTGACACGGCAGTCAAAAAGTCTTATTATTAAGGTTTACAATCCTCCATCACTTATTAAACACCTAGAATGTGGACAGGACCCAAGACAGAGTGAAGGGAATTTTTTTTAGTCAAATGATACCTTCTCTAATGGGAGAAGGAGCAAAAGGGAGGAACAAAAATTTTTTTGTTGTTTTTAAATGTTAAAGCCTAGAAGATAATGATCTGCAGTCTAAGCCAAGAAAATCGAGACTTAAGTTCTGCCTCTGACCCATAATGGCAATTCATGTACCCTTCTCAGTGACCCAGGGCAGCTCTCACAGGATTGACTCTAGAAAAAGGTGCCACTCTCAGCTGGTAAAGGGAATTCTACTTCACTGAGTCCCTTCCAGCAATAAAATTACAGATCTAAGCTCTATCCTTCTTTTTTTTTTTTTTTTTTTTTAAAAACCCTCACCTTGCATCTTAGAATCAATACTGTGTATCAGTTCCAAGGCAGAAGAGTAGTAAGGGCTAGGCAATGGGAGTTAAGTGACTTGCCCAGGGTCACCCAGCTAGGAAGTATCTGGGACCAGCTTTGAACTCAGGACCTCCCATCTCCCAATCCATTGAGCCTCCTAGTAGTCCCAGAATCATCATCATCATCATCATCAACAACAACAACAACAACAACACCCCTCACCTTACATCTTAGACTCAATACTATGTGTTGGTTCCAAGGCAGAAGAGCAGTAAGGGCTAGGCAATGGGGTCAAGTGAATTGCCCAGGGCACATAGCTAGGAAGTGTCTGAGGCTGGATTTAAACCCAGGACCTCCCATCTCCAGCAACAAAATTACAGATCTAGGTCCCATCTCTCTCTCCCTCTTTTTTTTTTCTAAGCCACCTAACTGCCTCTCCACCTCCAATCCTTCTTTTAGTACCTGTCAGACACCTGTGAGGAGTTCTGGGAAAACAAATGCAGAGAGTGAAATCCTTCCAACTCTCCAGGACTGTCTGTTCTGTTGGAGGAGACAAGGTGCCCAGACATTAGTATACACAGAATAAATATACACACTACCTTGTGTTTATTCTCTTCTGTACATACTGTACATGTCATGAAAATCAGATGCAGGAACAGGAATGTTTAGCCTTGACAGGAAGAGATTACTGTTCTTTAAGTACTCAAATGGTTGTCATGTGAAAGAGAGATTAAGAAGCAGGGGTAAGGGACAGCTGGGTGGCTCAGTGGACTGAGAGCCAGGCCTAGAAGACGGGAGGTCCTAGGTTCAAATCTGGCCTCAGACACTTCCCAGCTGTGTGACCCTGGGCAAGTCACTTAACCCCCATTGACTTAAAAAAAAAAAAAAAAAAGAATTGTCATCTCCCAGGGGAAAGTGATTTTTGTCCTTTCTTGTATTTATGAGGCTAGATAAAGTATCTTGTAAGTGCTTAGTCTGTGCCAGGTGCTGTACGTTTTACCCCTAGTACCTTGTTTTATTATAGTAAAATTAATCAATGCTTTGTCATTCATTCACCAGTGAAATCACAAGTCCAATTAAAATCTATCCATTCATCCATCTATCTGTCTGTCTATCAACCCACTACTTATCTATGAATATAGCTATAAATATAACATTACATGCATGCCATCTTATATTATTCACTGAAATTTGGTTATTTTATCATTACACAAGTGGAAGTGTGATATAGAAGTCAGAAAGTAATAGGGTTCGGGGCAGCTGGGTAGCTCAGTGGATTGAGAGTCAGGCCTAGAGACAGGAGGTCCTAGGTTCAAATCCGGCCTCAGACACTTCCCAACTGTGTGACCCTGGGCAAGTCACTTGACCCCCATTACTTAGCTCTTACTGCTCTTCTGCCTCAGAAGCAATACACAGTATTGATTCTAAGATGGAAGGTGAGGGTTTAAACCCACCACCACTCCTCAAAAATAAAAAAAAATAAAAAAAGAGGAATAGGGCTTAGATCTGTAATTTTGCTGCTGGAAGGGACTCTCAGTATTGATTCTAAAATGGAAGGTAAAGGGTTTTTTGTTGTTGTTGTTGTTTTTAATTCTGGGACAAGTAGGAGGCTCAGTGGATTGGGAGATGGGAAGTCCTGTGTTCAAAGCTGTCCCAAGATGCTTCCTAGCTGTATGACCCTGGGCAAGTCACTTAACCCTCATTGCCTAGCCCTTACTGTTCTTCTACCTTGGAACCAATACACAGTATTGATTCTAAGATGGGAGGTGAGGGTTTAAAAAAAAAAAAAGAAGGTAGAGCTTAGATCTGTAATTGTGCTGCTGGAAGGGGCTTTCAGTATTGATTCTAAAATGGAAGAAAAGGGTTCCAAAAAAAAATTTACAGGGAGAGACTGGTTCCAGCACACCTCTGTAACCATGGTATTTCCAAATCATAAAATAATGCTCACTGGTGCAGAAACAGTCATCTGGACAGACTAGATAACTTCTGAGTTCCCAGTGTGATATAATGGATATATTACTGGACTCACATTCACTTAGACCTAACTTTAAATACAACTGATATGACTTAATATATAGAGGTGGGCAAAATACTGAATCTGTGCCTCAGTTTCCTCAACTGCAAAATTGGGATAATACTTGTCATCTTTCCCTCACAGGACTCTTGTGAGACTCAAATAACATATATAATTTGCTTTATAAATTTTAAAGTACAATCTAAACATCAGTTATTATAACCTATAAATTCCCTGACAGCAGGAAGAAGTGTCTTGAGAATCTCTCTAGATGCCTAGGGCAGAACTCTCTCTTCAGGAAGGGAAGTCAGTAAACACTTGTCATTCCACCCCTTATTCTAGTTTGAAAGAGATGGGAGTTCAGCAAACCCAAAGTGGCCCCTCCGAGAATTCCTTTTGGGAGAATGGATGCGTTGTGGTTTGGACTCATGACAGGAATGGGGAAAGATCCTGGGTTTAGAATCATGGACTTGGAGTTGGAAGAGACCTTGGAGGTTTTTCTCAAAGTGTTATTTCTGAACTGGAAAGCAGATTGGCATAAGACAGGCTTAGACCAAGATTTTACACCACATACCACAACAAATTCCAAACAGAGAAACCGAGTAAATATAAAAAGCTTCACTATAAAAAAATTTTTTTGATGAATGGAAAATTACAACTTTTACAGTTATAGATAGATAGGGGAAAGATACATGTATAAATAGGGAAAGGTTTCATAACTATGCATGAAATAGTGATGATTCATTAAAAGATAATTTTGATTATATAACATGAAAGCCAATGCAGCCAGAATGAAAATAAAAGTTAAGGACTGAAGGAAGAGAGGGGGAATTTTGTGTCAAAAGTTTCCAATAATTGCTCACTGGCTCTAGGAAAGGGGAGGGAGGAGGGGAGGGAAAGAACACGAATCATGTAACCATGGGAAAATATTCTTAATCAATTAATTAATTAATTCCTCTATTTTAAAGTTTCCGATAAAATCTGACATGCAAAAATCTATAGGTAAAAAAACTGAGATAAATCTATAAAGTAAAACAGTAACCCCCAATGTGCTAATGATCCAATGATATGGGGGGTTATATTTTAAATTTATTATCAAATTGAGTTTTATTATTTAAAATAGTATTATTATTATTAAATTAAACTTAAATTTTAAAATATAAAGTGCAAATTACTGACAACCAACTAAAAATGTTTTAATTGCTACTGGTACAATTATACTCTCATCAAATAGAAATGTTTAAATTGCTAATGGTATAATTATGCCATTGTACCAATTGTCTATAGGTTATGACCTCCAATCCTCTCAAACTGACAAAAAAAACAAAAAAGGTCAAAGATTTAAAAAGCCAACAGTGGAGGAGCTGTGGGGGAAATGAGTACATCAATTTGCTACCGGCAGAACTATGACTTGGCCCAACCATTCGGGGAAGAAAAAAAAAAATTAGACATGTGAAAATCATTACTAAATTGTTCATATGCTTTGATCTAAGTCTCACTGCTAAGTTTATATCGTAAGGACATCAAGGACAGAAAGAAACGTCCCACGTGTACCAAAATATTCATAGTGCACTATTTGTTATAGAAAAGAATTGGAAACAAATTTTGTTCCCATTATTAAATGGCTGAACAAATTGTGATCCTGGAATGAAATAGAAGATTATTCTGCTATAAAAGAACTTCAAATAGGAAGAATTTAGAGAAATGTGGGAAGACTTCAAATAAAGTGAAGCAGAGGAGAAAACAGAGCCAAGAGGGCAATATAAACAATGATCACTACAATGTCAAAAGAAAACCCTAGAAGGCAACAAAAACTTAGATCAACCACAATGGGCAATGCTGGTTTCAGATGCTTGAAGTTAATACTTTCATCTTTCATGATTAAATGATAAATTAAGAAGAAAGAAAGAAAGAAAGAAAGAAAGGAAGGAAGGAAGGAAGGAAGGAAGGAAGGAAGGAAGGAAGGAAGAAAGAA
>NW_025367760.1:0-8880 GCF_016433145.1 Gracilinanus agilis | reverse complement strand
CTCAATTCTAGCCTTTAGGGATTGATTTTCGGCCATCATCTTCTGGTAATCGGCCATAATCTTTTGGTTTTCGGCCATAATCTTCTTGTTTTCGGCCATAATCTTCTGGTATTCCTTTTCAATCTGGTCATTTCTTGTGTTCAATTTGCTTATCAGTTCATTTGGTTTCTGAGCCTCGCTTTCCAGTTGCAAGATTCTACCTTTTAAGCTGTTATTTTCTTGCCAGATCTCTTCCATTTTCCTCAAAATCTCAGATTTGAACTCTTCCATAGCTTGTGAGGAGTTTTCCTTATTTGGGGAGGGTCTGGATGTTTGTTTGTTCTCCTCCTCTGTTTGCTCGGTTGTCTGGATTTTCTCTGTGTAGAAGCTGTCGAGTGTTAAAGACTTCTTTTTTTTGTTATTATTCTTTCTCTTCTGAATTTCCTGTAACTGGTTAGCCATCATTAGCCCAGCAGCTTCTCAGGTTTATCCTCGCTCTCAGTGTCTGTCTGAGATCTATTGGCTCCTGAGGACTGAGTTCTAGTTTTTTCCAAGGTCAAGCCCCCTGGTGGATTCCCTTGCTTGAACCTCTGCAGGAGGTTTCTTTACAAGTCTCAGGGAGCTACTTCCACAGTCGTATACCCGTCTGCACTGGTTCCCCACTTAGGCTTTAGTTCCTGGTTGTGTTTGCCTCCACCCACGCCTCTGCTCAGCCGGTACCCACGCCTCTGCTCAGCCGGCACCCAAGCCTCTGCTCAGCCGGCACCCACGCCTCTGCTCAGCGGGCACTCTGCGCCCAGCGTCCGCTCCCGAGCGCGCGCTCAGATTTCGCGTGCGTTCTTGACTTAATGGGGTCCTAAGTCTTGCTGCTCTCAGGAACAGGACCCGGAGCTGCTGATGACTTGATGGGTGCCCCAAACTTGCTCTATTTCTTTTTAGCTGGGTTCGGAGCTATAGGTGAGTGTGGAGGGGGTGGGGGTGGGGCAGTTGCTCAGCTCGCGCTTGAGTGAGAGCCCTTTTTAGCCTGGAAATGTCTCGATTCCACGTACCTTCCACGCTGTGCCCTGTTGTGGGGTTCCTCCGTTCGTCTGGACTTGTTTTTATGTCCCCTTGAGGAGTTTTGTGTGTTTCGGTCAGGAGAGGTTTAGAGCTGCTTCTTACTCTGCCGCCATCTTAACCCGGAAAAGCCTCAGCATCTGTTTTATGGAAGCCATCAAGTTCGGTTTCTGCAAGGAGCTTATGTTCAAAAGAAATTTTATTTAATTAGGTAACTAGTTTAAATTATTTAAATTAGGTAACTAATTTAAATAAAATTTAAAATCTAAATTTGTCAGTAACCAAGTCGCCATATCAGAGCTTCTAGAAATGATAATATTTTTATAACAAAAGCAATAAAATGTTTATTCTGAATCCCATAATTATATTTTAGGGATAGGTTCATTAGTGTATAGAATTTATTATGTGAATACTCCTTTTTCATTTCAAATCTGCAATCTTGTATTTATCATCTTGGGGCACAATGGCTGTAACCCTGACTTGGAATTAAAAAGACAAATCCTACCATAGACATTTAATAGCTATAGGATCCTGGATTAGAAATAATAATAATATTTATCTGGAAAGGACTTTGTGAAGATCAAATAGTACAATATATGTAAGATGCTTTGCAAACCTTAAAGTGCTTTATAATTGCTTTCTATTTAGCAGAGCAAGCTTGGATACTAATGGTTGCCTATGTGGCACGATGAAAGTAATAAAAACAACTTGCATGTATATTGAGAGGCATCTAGGTGGTGCAGGGGATAAAGTATTATTCTTAGAGTCAGGAAGACCTGCGTTTAAATCCTGCCCTCATGTTCGAAGTGCCTGTGTAACTGTGATCAAGTAATGGAATCTCTCCAGCCTTAGTTTTCTCATCTATAATTGAAGATAATAATTTAACCTACCTCCCAGGATTGTTTGAAGATTGGATGAGATAACATATATAAAGCACTTTACAAAGTTTCAAATAACATATAATGCTAACAAATTTATCATTATTATTTTTATAGAGTGTTTTATGGTTTCTAAGGAGTTTTTTTCCACATATATTACTTCGTATGTAATAACAGCATCTACCTCCCAGGGTTGTTAAGAAGTTCAAAAAATATAACAATTGTAAAGTGATGGCAATGTTATTATTAAATGCTATTACTACTTCAAATAATAAAATATCATTAAAATATTTAAGAAATGTTCAGGTGATTTCACTGGTATGAGGTATTTCTAGATTGAGTTAGGGAACTCCCTCTCCCAGTCCCAGTCTCTGCAACTCCCAGGATTTGAGCACTGAGAGGTTTAATCACTTGCTATGGTGGTAGAAGTGGACGAAAATATTTTGTTCCAAAGCCCCTGAAGTTGGCAGTAGCAAGTGCTGTAGAGTCCTTGGAGCTTAGTTAGACATCCTGAAAAATCATCATTCATCTTGACTTTTATCTTGCCACTGGACTTTGATGACTAGGAAAAAAAAGTGAAGTGAATTTCTTTGCATAACTCTGCCACATTTAAATCTAATTCAAGTGAAAGAAAAGGCTATCATCAATAATGCCATTTTGGTCCTCTTCCAGTTTGAAGGACAACCCATCAACCAACCATGGTTGTCATGGTCAGTATGCAATAGAAGTAGGCTTTAAACCCAAGTTTTCCTGGTTTCAATGTCAACACTCTATCCAAGATTCTTCTTTTATTCCTTATGAAAATGATGCAAAGTGGTCCAAAAGTAATATTTTATTTCCACTTTATAGATAAAGGAACTGAAATTGGGAGTTTATTTGAATTGCCCAAGACTTGATGTAGAATGCAGAAGGATTCCTTAGTGGAAGTACCAAAAAGGACCTCATTATAGCTTGGTTACACTCAAAACAGCACTATGACTTATGTACTGAGGACAACCCTTCAAGGGAGGTTTTTTTTTTTTTGTTATAGTTCTGAGCATCACGCCTTCTAAAAATAGATGTTCAATGAATTGTTTATTTAATTTTGTCCAGATATTTGATCACATCAGTTCAGGGAATTCTCACTGTGGAAACTCCCTTCAGCTACACAGACTTGTATCCTTTTAGTAAGAATTCTTTACCTGGCACCCACAGGCAAATTTTAGAGCATCTGTGAACTGGGATAGCAGAAAGAAAATAAGTATTCCATTATTTTCATTTTTAAAAATTTTCCTTTCTTCAACTACATGTCAAAAACAATTTTTTCCTTTTTTTATTTAGAATATTTTCCCTTAGTTACATGATTCCATCCCACCCCCCACCCCCAAGCCTCCTGCTCTTTCCTCCTCCCAGAGCTGAAAAGCAATTCCACTGGGTTATACATTGTTCAAAACCTATTTCCATGTTATTCATATTTGCAATCAAGTAAATCTTTTAATGCCAAAACCCCAATCATATCTCCTCCCACAGTTCTTTCTCTGGATATAGATAGTGTTCTTTCTCATAAATTCCTCTGGATTGTCCTGGATCATTGCACTGCTGCTAGTAGAAAAGTCTATTGCATTCAATTGTGCCATAATGTATCACTCTCTGTGTACAATGTTATCCTGGTTCTGCTCCTTTTGTTCTGCAACAATTCTTGGAGGTCTTTCCATGTAGAAACTTTTCTTTTTTTAAACAATTAATTAGTTAATTTAAAATATTTTTCCATGGTTCCAATGAGCAGTTCCTCTAGTTTTTACATGCATCATTGTAGATACATGTAAAACCCAATGGAACTGTGCATCGGCTAAGGGAGGTTAGGAGGGTTTGGGGGAGAGGGAAAGAACATGAAACATGTAACTATGGGAAAATATTCAAAAGAAAAATTAAAAAAAGAAAAACATGTATCATTGTAGAAACAATTTTAACAATAGTTAAGTGACATTTTGCAATTCAGATTCTCTCCTTCACTCCCTCCCCTGCACCGTCCCTGAGGCAGTAAATAATCTTAACAGCAGTTTATACCAGTGCTGTCATGTATTACATATTTCCATATTCCTCCTTCCTTTATCTTTATTTTCTTTTTTTCCATTTAATAATTTTTATTTTTTAAAAAAGTTAACATGGTTACATGATTCATGCTCTTACTTTGCCCTTCACCACCCGACTTCCCCCCCTCCCAAAGCCGACGCATATTTCCACTGGTTTTAACATGTGTCATTGATCAAGACATATTTCCAAATTGTTGATAGTTGCATTGGTGTGGAAGTTTCAAGTCTACATCCCCAATCATGTCCGCCTCAACCCATGTGCTCAAGCAGTTGTTTTTCTTCTGTTTCCACTTCTGTAGCTCTTCCTCTGAATGTGGGTAGCGTTCTTTTCCATAAATCCCTCAGAATTGTCCTGGGTCATTGCATTGTTTCTAGTACAGAAGTCCATTATATTCTATTTTACCACAGTGTATTGGTCTCTGTGTACAATGTTCTTCTGGCTCTGCTCCTTTTGCTCTCCATCAATTCCTGGAGGTCTTTCCAGTTCACATGGAATTCCTCCAGTTTATTATTCCTTTGAGCACAATAGTATTCCATCACCAGCATGTACTACAATTTGTTCAGCCATTCCCCAATTGAAGGACATACCCTCATTTTCCAGTTTTTTGCCACCACAAAAAGCACGGCTACAAATATTTTCATACAAGTCTGTTTATCTATTATCTCTTTGGGGTACAAACCCAATAATGGTATGGCTGGATCAAAGGGCAGGCATTCTCTTATAGCCCTTTGAGTAGTTCCAAATTGCCATCCAGAATGGTTGGATCAGTTCACAACTCCACCAGCAATGCATTAATGTCCCAATTTTGCCACATCCCCTACAGCATTCATTACTCTCCCCTTCTCTCATTTTAGCCAATCTGCTAGGTGTGAGGTAATACCTCAGAGTTGTTTTGATTTGCATTTCTATAATTATTAGAGATTTAGAGCACTTTCTCATGTGATTATTGATACTTTTGATTTCTTTATGTGAAAATTGCCTATTCATATCCCTTGCCCATTTATTGATTGGGGAAATGGCTTGATTTTTTATACAATTGCTTTAACTCCTTGTATATTTGAGTAATTAGACCCTTGTCAGAGTTTTTTGTTATAAAGATTTTTCCCCAATTTGTTGTTTCCCTTCTGATTTTGTTTGCATTGTTTTTGTTTGTACAAAAGCTTTTTAATTTAATATAATCAAAATTATTTATTTTACATTTTGTAATTTTCTCTAACTTTTGCTTGGTTTTAAAATCTTTCCTTTTCCAGAGATCTGACAGGTATACTATTCTGTGTTCACTTAATTTTTTTATAGTTTCCCTCTTTATATTCAAGTCATTTACCCATTCTGTATTTATCTTGGTGTAGGGTGTGAGATGTTTATCTAAACCTAATCTCTCGCATATTGTTTTCCAAATTTCCCAGCAGTTTTTGTCAAATAGTGGATTTTTGTTCCAAAAGTTGAGCTCTTTGGGTTTATCATACACTGTCTTGCTGACGTCACTTACCCCAAGTCTATTCCCTATACCTTTATTTTCAAAAACCACTAACTGAAATTTAAAACATTATTTTGAAGAGGAATCCATAGGGCTTTATTAGATTGCCTACCTTCCCCCTCCCCAATGAAAAAAGGTTTAACTGCCTTAAAGAATTGGTAAAGTTAAGTGAATCACCCATGGCCACAAACCTGATATGTGTCAGATGCAGGACTTAAAACTAAGTTGGCCTTTCCCAAAAGCCTCGGAGTATCTACTGTGCCTAACTCTTTCTCAATAAATGCTTGTGGAATTCAATTTTTAAAATTTAATTGTTTGCTATTCTTCCCTTGAGACAGTGTAACTCATATATAAAGAGGAAAGCAAAGGAAGCCAAAAGGGAAAAGGAAAAAAAATTAACATTCTCACAGGTGTTTGAAGAAGTAAGTGGAACAGATGTGTGATCATGCTCCCTGAAATTCCATTTGCTCTCCCACTCATCAGCTAAGGTCTTTTCTTGCTTGATTGCCTCAGTTTACCTGCTTGGAAATGGGACAAAACATTTATTTCTTAGGGTTACTTGAAGAATATTTTTTCAAAATCTGTCAAGTTTCCAACCATCATCTTTTCTTAGCTGATAATGTGTCTAAATTGGTTTTGTGTTCAGTTAAGGGAATGCCTGTTATTTGTGGGATGAAAAACATTACAATCAATAAACAACTTTAGTTTCTCATCTTTGTTGCCATAAATTCTCCTAAATAAAATTCCCTATTTTTTTCCCTTCATGCAACTACATATTTCCCCGTTAGAGAAGGCAGTTGCAGATGTCTCATATGACGAGTGCAACTTTATCATATACTTCTTACTTAGTGCAGAGAGGTCAGTAAAGAGAGAAACACATTTTTCACTAGCTGATCATGAGTGTGCCTCAGTACTTCCTGGGGAATATTTCTTGAAATGCCAAACCAGATGTTTTAAAATGTCTTCTATCTGGAGCTGAAATCCTTCCTCATAAAAGTCCTTAAAGCTTAATAGCAGAAGTATATCATATTAGCATATGAAATACTTTATTAAAGTAACATTACTGTTCTGACTTCTTTCCTCCATAATCTAGTAAATTCAGAGAGGGAATCTGCATTATTGGTTTGAATGATGACATTCAATATTTGAATTTTTGTGAAGGTATAAACCAGTACTGGAGGTAAGACATGTTATATAGTAGTCACCAAGGGGATGGATCTACAGAGATTATGTGGTAACATATTTTGTGGGAACATAAGAATTACATATTGAAAAATGGCAACAATAATTGTTGAATGGCCAAGATATGTAGATGATTAGTTCCCACTCTGTCAGTGAGAGGTAGGGAAATGTGAAGAAAGTTACTTAACTCTTTCAGGCTTCAGTTTTCTTACTTTTAAAAACAGGAGCCAAAATTATTGACTGCTAATATTCAAAGTTCTATTTCTTTTTTACTAAAGAGAAATATTGTTTGAGCTCTTTATTGGGTGGTGAGGACACTTTTATTCATTTATTTTTAAAACCCTTACCTTCTGCCTTGGTATACACTGCTATGTATTGGTTCCAAGGCAGAAAAGCAGTAAGGGCTAGGCAATGGGGGAGTCAAGTGACTTGCCCAGGGTCATATAGCTAGGAACTGTCTGAATCTGAATTTGAAGCCAGGACCTCCCATCTCTAAGTCTGCCTCTCAATCCACTGAGCTACCTGGCTGCCCCCAGACATTTCTTAATTTATTTTTAAGCTAATAATTGGCCTTTTAATTTAACATATTTTATATTTATTTTCTTTCCACAAAAATCCTTTGTCATGGTCCTTCAATGATGCCAGGTTCTTCAAAGGTATACTAGCATTTTATAATCTGATAGATTTTACTTTGCTGAAAAGACTTCAAATATATTCTTGATGACAGACAATTTCTTCAACCTAACAATGTGCCTTGTTAGTAAAGATACCTTGCAATAGGCTGATCATTAGGTTATGTATTCTTAGGTCATGACAATTCTTTTTTTTTTCACATGATTATGAATAATTTTATTTTTTTCTTTAATGTGGAAATATACTCTTGTGATACAGTTCTGTGATTTATAATCTTAAGAGAGTTGCCAGAAACTTTTTTAAAAGAAGGAACTATGACCCCTTTGGCTTATTAACAGTAAGAATAGGGGGCAGTTAGGGGGCTCAGTGGATTGAGAGTCTGGCCTTAGAGATGAGAGCTCCTAAGTTCAAATCTGACTTCAGACCCTTTCTAGTTGTTTGACCTTGGGCAAGTCACTTAACCCCCACTGCCTAGCCCTTACCACTCTTCTGCCTTAGAATCAATATTGATTCTAACACAGAAAGTAAGGGTTTAAAACTCTTGCCCTCAAGGAAGTCATAGTCTGAATAGATGCAGTTTTGGCTTTTAAATGAGGAAGACCTGTGTTTGAATTCTGCTTCCAATGTCAGTCACTTAACCTCATTGGGTCACATTTGCTTCATTTATAAAATGAGGGGGTTGGACTCAATCACTTTTAATATTCCACCCAACACTAAATCTATGATTTTATGACGTCTTCAAAAAGTCCATGATTTCAAGTGTATTTGTGCTCTTTCCACAAACGATGATAATTGCAGTCCTTTCTTGCCTTATTAGTTGGATTAAATGAGTTGTTGGTACTACAAAAGAATAGTAAAAAACAAAAAAGAAATACCAAATTAAAAATCCACAGCATTATCTGATGGTCAACAGGTGTAAATAAATAAAGATTAGTATAGAAGAAATGCAAAATTACTTGCAAGAAAACTTGCTGGAAACACATTTTGAGTCAGGTTAGAATGAGAAAATAGATATCTATTGAAAAAAATAAATGAGAATAAAATAATTTTCTTCCTGTACCTAAAGTTTGGCAATCAGGACACACTAGGTATATATAAACTATTTTCTTCACTTTAGTTTTATTCCCCTTTTTACTAAGTAATCTCTTACCTGCAAACCGTTTAGTTTATATATCTAGTATTATGACAGGGCCATTTAGTCATATTAAGTAAATAGCTGACCTAGGAGTTAGGAAGACCTAACATTCACATTGGACATGTACAAAGATCACTAAATCTTTTAGTGTTCCAGGAAATACTCTATAGAGCAGGTACACATCTGTATTGGTATTGAAAATTTCTTTATTGGGATGTTCCATTATAATTTCCCAGGCTAAACAACGACAATAACGAAAATTAACACTATCTACCCTTTAGGGGAGTGAGTTTTCTAGATTTTACAAAATTTAATTAATGTAATGGCTAAGATAGTATTCAACAGATACAGAACTAGGGCACTGGGACTTCACAGTTGTACAGATTGCAATTTCCAATTGGCAATTGGATATAAATCTCTCTCTCTCTCTCTCTCTCTCTCTCTCTCTCTCTCTCTCTCTCTCTCTA